>NC_133338.1:4900800-5000800 GCF_030506205.2 Paramisgurnus dabryanus | reverse complement strand
GTGGAACATCACACAGATCTTTTGCAGCCAAAATGTCTGTGCATCCACAGTAGATAGTCAATCCATTGTCAATTTAATCCAAGTAAATCCATCCATAATGTCCTTGAAATGAGTTAAACCCAAATAATTATGAAATGTTATATGTTGGAGGTTCTCACTCAGTAGGAAACCACAGAACAAAGGATTAGATTCAACGGATAATAAGTGGTTTTGTTTAGATTTGTCCAGTATGTCAATACTGAACAGTGATAGCCCTGAGAATCTTGGACACGCCTCAAACTTGCAAAACAAGCTTTAACTTGAGCTTGCAAGGTAATGATGCAACTGTCTGGGGTTTGGTCTGGTCTTTAACCACACCACAGTTTTAAAGAAATGACACTCCTCTTATAATAACCTATTTATTGCAGACCTACAGGTGGAGCAAACCCTAATCGTCACCACTTTGAATCGCAGGATTTCATTCGGGTTTGTTGTCAATTAAGCAATTTATTTTTTTTATTTGCGCAGCTCGTGAAGTTAAGCAGAGTAAAATATTTGCTTGTGAAATGGAGTCCGAACCTGAGGCAGGGTTTGTAACCAAAGCCAGATGTGTTGAAGGTGTGAGCTTAACGTCCTTATCGTCAAGCACCGCCACCCTGTCGCCCAGTCCGGATCCGTTCCTCTACAAACAGTTTAATTAAGCCGTGGCGTAGTACGACATGGTTGGATAGAATGAGATTTCATTAGATTGTCTGCATTTTTTTCCCTCTGAGGCCTTGGCTCAATTTGTCAAGGACAGGCCCGTGTAGGCGCCATGCCCCTTGGCCTGTCACAGAGATAAATCGCCTGCGAATGGAAAGGAATTGCTTAAAATGAGCAAGGCCTTGGGTGAGACTCGGAAAAACACTCTTGATATTGTGCTGATCTAGTGTACCGGTCAAGTGCTTGTGCTTCAGAAACGTAAGGACTGTGATTAATATTTAAATATCAATTACTTGTATTGATGGTAGCAATAGCTTAAAAGCAGTGGTGTGGTGTTTGGGGATAAGATGTTTATCTAGGAGAACATTTAATTGTTTTCTTGATCTTGAAGGCAGAAGTGGAGTTTAGTTTTGCTCTTTTGAAATGTTTTCTCCAAGGCAGCCCTACAGCTGACTGAATAATTCCTTAAGGCTTTTCCAAATACTACATAGACAGCATTTTAAAATGCTTATGTCTTGAATGGCATGTTGCTGTAAGTTTTGGGTGATGTAAATCTTTAAATCAGTGGTTCTCACCAGGGCTCCCCCAGTCATTGACTGTAAAAAAGATGGACGACGTCCGTTCGCTCTCTTCCATTGGTGAAAACTGAAGCTGCCAGTGTCCCGATATGGCGCTGACATCTTGGGTCTTTAGTCTGCGCAGTAGCGATTTCGGGACCAGTCCTGTGCAGTAGTGAGCAGTAAGTAAAGCCGCGAAATCAAGACCCCGCCCTCGCTCTCGCAGAATGCACATATCACAGCTGTCAATCATGACGTGACACCACAGTTTTTATAGCATTAAATAACTTACTGAAAACAAACTTATTTTAAAAACAAATACTTGAATTTACATCAGCTTGATAAAAACTACAGTAAATGACAGAAACCAGCTTCGGAAAAAAGATAATTGAAGTGTAATTAAATTGTTTAGTTGGTCTCACATCCCATTAAATAACATGGGGAGTCGGGGTTTATGACCTATACTAGGACCAGTCACTGGGGGGCAATCGAGACGTTTTGGCTTCACTTTTCAGGGCTTGTGTGGCACGCTTGGTGGGTGTACTGTAAAGAATTTGTAGTTTACAGTAAAAATTGGCAGCTGTGGTGTGTAAAATACAGAAAAACAACTTTGCACTTAAAAACTGTTTTGTATGCAAAGTTTTGTATATTTTAAAATTCTTAACTTTATTTTTCATGGAAAAGTTTTGTAAACTTCACAATTCTTTACTATGTATTTGATTAACTGATGTATATGTCTGTTGATATAAATTAGCATTTTACTTTATAACATTCTGCTTAAAACCATAACATAGGTGAAAACACCATGATGGTAGCACGTGACATGAAAATAATGCTATAAACATTAATTATAAAGTTTATAGCATTATTATATGTAATAACTATATAACATCAAGTGTAACAGAAAATACCCTCATGTACATAACTGGATACAAATTTTCAGAGGAAACATAATTATTTAAATAAAATATCAAATGTGTCACGCAAGGAATTGTGGGAACATGCTTTTACAGTTTTTCACCATAAATTTTACGGCAACTTGCATTTTTAACCTTAAGAAACCATAATTTTAACAATATTTTACTGTAAAACTGCATGTATAATCCCATTGAATATTATAGAGATTTTCACCATACAGTATATGGTAATTCACAACTTTTGTTTGCAAAAAAAACTGTACATTTTACTTTATTTTACTGTAAAATTAAAAGTAATTTTTCGTTAAATCTTGTACACCTATTTCTTTAACTATATGTTTTTTTTATTTCATTACAATTCAGATTTTTGTGTATTCATTATAGGGCTGTCACTTTTGAGAAAAATCTAATTCGAACGGATTTCGAATATCATGCAATGTATCCGAATATATTCGAATATCTAGGCGCCGCCCCCCACGCGCATCAAAAATTTATTAACAGTGACAGTCATACACAGGGTTGTCTGGATTACTTTTTACTTAATGTTTGAAACAGCAGGTTATCAACTTATGAATAACAAACTTATATATATATATATATATATATATATATATATATAAAAAAATGATTCAGAACAGTTACAAACAATAACGTGACAACTTAAATAGCAGCAGGAGTATATAGACAGACGCAAACGGAATTCGCGCCCACAGATTTCGGCAGAAAACTCCGCGGAATTTCGCGGATTTAATGCCCATCATTGACAAGCACACATATCCCGCGCTTGAGCGTGTTTGTGACCAGAACTGTCATTGACAACAAGCACACTTATACAAAGCCTATCCCACGCGTTTGTGAGCCGTCATTCACAAGTACATTAACCCTGCGCGTGCTTTTTGCTTGCCCGTTTTCAATGATAGAGAGCACAAACCCTTTGATACTTGAGATGAAATTAAACTTATAGATGAGTTAATCAGATCTCACTTGACTCTGTCGTCTATGTGACGCGCGACAGTCAGCACATGATCATTTAAAATCCGTTTACAAGACAAATGCTGTTGTTTAATATAAAGTTTACATTGTGTTGTAAAAATGATGAAATTATCTTCATACATGCTAATTTCATAATGCGAACGTATTAACACAAGCTTTTTATTCTGCTATAATATTTAATACTATAAACAATATGTCATTTTATATACAAACTATAATTCTATCTTGACATGCACATGAGGTTCATTTTAGTCCCATTTGATTCCCTCTCTTGCGCACAGTTGCAGTCGTCGGTCTCACTCTCAGCCTCCTTCCTATTACGAGGTGTTACTGTAAAAAATGCGCTACACATGGCATTTAAAAAACCGGATGGTTTATTTTTAGTTCGAATACGGATATTTCACGTCATGTTCGAATGCATATTCGAATATCGAATAAAAAGTGACAGCCCTAATTCATTACCAACATGATGGGTTTGGAAATAAATTAATTCTACTGTTGGTTGTCGGGTTTATTACTGCAGGTGTGGGTTTATCAAACACTACCTGTGCATGACTCTGCTCTGTGTTTGGTACCGGGCTGTTGTCTGCTAGTGGACAGAAAAACTCTTGACATTTACTTTGGTCTTTGTGCACTAGAAAGACTTTCAATTTCAGGCATCTTCAAGCTCAGGTGTGTGTGTGTCTGAATGTGCACTTTTGAGGCTTTAACGGGTTATGACTTGACAGTTACGTGTCTTCTTATATAAAAACAATTTAGATTGGCTTTGGGACATATAGCTAGTAATCACACTGGGAGAATAGCCAGTGAAATGTGATATGGTTTACATTTCTAAATAGATTAGATGTCATAACTATTTTTATTGAAGCTAGCTATGATTTGTGGCGTGCATTGGTGTTTATTAGTTGTGTACCACCCAAATTACTTCGCCTGAACGTTGCCAGTCATATACCCTGAATTTTAATTTGGATAGAAAGGGCTGCACTTAAACTTTGATGTTCTCATACGCAAAATCGATCTTGCTCTGTTGATACTGAGGTCTTTGGCTAAGATCACAGCAGTTGCGGTATTTGCATTGCAAATTGGACCACGGAAAATGTGTGTTGCTTAAAGACCTTTTCGTAGGAGATTTATGTTTTTGAAGAAGGGTCCCCGCAGAGCAGGTGACCTCTACAGAACGAACTCAATTAACAAGAATCTGCATTAATAAGAACACTTAATGTGCAGCCTTATTTTGTTGTTATGCAGTGCTTGGTTGTTTGAGGTTGTATGTTTCATGTACTAATTTTGTGTTTGCCAACTAAACAGAAATGCTGTAAATTAAAAGTTTACAAAGTTTTTTTTTTAACAAGTTTATGGTAATCAAGAATTTGACTTGCATGCATATTTCCTGGAAACGTATTAATAATTTAACGTATTAAATAAATGTTTAGAAAGCTATAAGCTTTTTAAAAATATTTTATTGTGAGCCTGCGAACTTCATGCGCGTTTGTTTTAACTGTTTGTACGTAAATAACTGTTTGTATTACGTTAACGTACCGACATCTATTCATCCTGTTGGTCTGTGTGCTATTGTTTAGTCGAATAACTTGCCTTTCCAGATTAAATGTCTGTTCTTCGGCTTGGATTTTGTGAAATAATTTTATAAACAAATGCGACGGGTAGTCCATTGCGACTTTTATATGTTTTTTCATCTTCATGACGCATTTTTGATTGGTGCAACTTATACTCCGGACCCACTTATAGTCTGGAAAATACGATTATAACCTTTTCATTACTATAAAAGTGAAATTACTGAACCTAAACATAAGAACCTGATAAAAACACTAATTTACAAGAAAACATGTCAAACCACTCAATTGTATTTAATGTAGGGCTCTCAAAATTAACGTGTTAATAATGCATTAACGTAAATGAATTTTAACAACATTTTATTGATGTGCCTTTAATGTAACACGCAATTTCTGTTTGACCCTTAGCATTGCTCTTGTTAGTTAAATTGAGACGCAGCTTTATGCTCAGTTTACACCAACCACGGTAGAGGCATGAAGCGCGAGTGATTTCAATGTTAAGTTAATGTGAAGACGCGTTGACGCGCGTCTGGCGGTCCCTCGGATGAGGCGTTTGGCGCGGAAGACACGTTTCCGCCTCATTCACACGTCTAGTTCGCGCGAAAGGCACGAATTGAGCTTTGTGCACGGTACACGCGAATGGTGCTTTTTATGCATTTTGCAGTTCACGCAAATTTGAGGCTAAAGCACGAGTTTAAAAATTTTAACTTTGGCGGAATTTCGCGCCGCGTAAACCAATCAGGAGCCTGCTTGCTGGCCCTTGTCGCTCTAGTTACTCTAAATAGTCGGTAAACGTATTAAATCTTTATTTTTTTACATTTTTTTTGGGAGAAGTGTACCATGCTTGACTAATACTGATGTAAACTCATTGTTAGGATCCCGAATGTTATTAAGTGTATTTAGTCTTGTTTCTGGTGCCGGGATCCTGACAACCCCGTATGCGTGTTCTGTGTTTGTGTGGAGAGTCACGTGACCTATGTGTTATGTGTGGCACGTGCTCTCCTGTCTTTAGTCTTAACCTTGCCCTCCTGTTTCCTTATTATGTATGATTAGTTTCCTCACCTGTTTTTTATTGTCCCCTTATTAGTTCCCCTATTTATATGCCATTGTGTCTCTTGTCTTTGTCGGATCATTGTATTTGTGTGTGACACCGTCAGGATTTCTTGTCTTGTTTTTGCCATGTCTTTTATTTAATTCTTGTCTTGTTTACCCCCTCTAGGGAGTTTTTGTTTATTAATAAAAGTATTTTGAGTTGAGAGCTGTCTGCACTTGGGTTCATCCACCACCATCCCTGACACTCATGACAATCAAGCGATTAATCTTGATTAAATATTTTAATCGATTGACAGCCCTAATTTAATGTATTGTAAGCAATAAGCATTTAGTGTAAATACATTTAACTAGCCACTCTTTTCCATGTATTCAAGTGGATGCGGACCTGCACTTTTTATATTTCAAAAAGTTCTTGCATTATAACTTGTGCATTATTTTCTAAGTATCCTGAATCCATGCAAAAGCTGTGTAAGAACTGAAAAACCAAATATAATCACGAAATCATAAAGTAATCAATGGGTCATCACTTTCCCTATATAAATGACATTTTGGTTTGTTTACCGCCAAACCCTACTGTATGCCTTTGGCTTCATTAGACAAAATGTTGGATGACTTCTATTATTGGCATTTTTATCATTTTTGGGTGTCTGACTGGGCGTCACCCATTTCCTCATGCCTTTGTAATTCATCAAGTTATGCAGTACAGAGCTACAGCACCGATGTATAAATCGCTCTCAACGGGCCCTTAGGAGACGTTCTGCATTTTGCCATTGCACTTGAATTAATGAGTAATTTGTAATTGTGGTCGCCTGGGAGTGACAATATGGAGCAAGGACTGTAAAACAAAGCGATTTTCCCAAAATAACGACGCCTATAAAAACATAGTTTTTCTTTGTGTGATGTTTAACTGGTGTAAGAGTGGACAGCAGTCTGAAATACAAACACTCATCTGTTATTCTAATGGAGGAAGACACTGACCAGAGGTGATAACCAAATCCTGTGAATGAAAGCAGGATTTCCTCCGTGGTGACTGCAGCAAATATACAACTAATGAATCCTATTAATAGTAATTGAATATTGAATAGTCTGCAGCGTTTGCGCGTGCAGTGGTCAGCATAACCCTTGTAAGATCACAGGAGCTTCAAAGGGCTGAGCCATTTGGAGTGTTTATTGCTTTTGAAGTTTTGTTAATGGAAAATCTGTTATATTGAATCACTTCATAGCTAAATGGAGTTAAAGTCGTATAAAGTTTTCATATCTCCTTCAGGGAAGTTTTTCCCCCTGTAGTCAACTATTTTGTTTTTGCTTGTTCTTAATATTAAATTCTTCCCTAAATATAAAGTTTATACTCTAATATAATTCTGATGACAATGAATGATGCACATTTTATGTTTTCAAATGAATTGAAATTTGAGTAAATATTTTATCAAATCTATGCATGTAGATTCCAAACTTTAATGAATGTAAAGTGTCTTATTAAATTATATATAGACAGATTTATGGGTGGTTTCCCGGACAGGGTTTACCCTAGTGCCGGATTAAAATGCATGTTTGTGCTGCCTGAAGTTAAAAACACCTTGCACTGAAATATCTTACATATATTAATGCCAATATTTTGTCTCAATATGTACACCAGTATCATTTTTTTTTAAGGTTTGTTTGTAAGTACTACTAAAGTTTCCTAATAAAACTAAAGTCTAATCCTGGATTAATCTAAACCCTGTCCAGGAAACTGTCCCATGGATATATGCATAGACAGATATAGATATAAGTGGCCTCATTTATAAAATGCTGCGTAAAAACCACCCTACATTTGATCTTACGATCATTTATCAAAAATGCGTACGTGTGATTCATATACCGAACATATGCGCAGAAAACGCACATACCCCTTTCAAATCTATAAATCGCAAATGAACTTGAACTTGTGCCCGCAGCTGAGCAGTTTAAGATCTCTAAATTATTCCTTAATTAATGCCATAGACATATAAAAGAGCGCTTGTTAATGTTTAAACCCAATTTCGAGCAGCAAGAATGGCTTCTATTTCCAAAAAACGTGCAGCAATCAGACAAGCAAAAGTGCGTACGTCTGCTCAGACCCTGACATGGCGCTAAGCACTTTTCCACGTCAAATACAGTTTTTATAAATATAGACTTTGCTGTGGATATTTGCGTACGCACACTTTACGATCAAATGTATAAATGAGGCCCAAGGTGTTTCTCAATATCAAGGAAGGATCCTCGTAAGCCAGAATTTCGTGGATGCTACGTCATCAGCATTTGTCGAAGGACTGTTCCAATGTCGAGGATCCTCGGAATTCGGAGGATCCTGAGTCCTACGTTAGAAAAATATCCCATATACAGGAAAGGATGCATATGTGTATCCTTCACGCTCTCAAATCACCCACAATCCTATGCACGCAGCACCAAAAGCACACCTTTTCACTGCCGAAATGACGCAATGACTGTTTCATTTACGTGTTCTCCGAATGCTAAAGAGGAGCCTCTTCTAGCCTCTGAAGGAAGTGATTTGGAATGACGAGTCCTGCCAAGGAAGTATCCTTGACATTGAGAAACACCCATAGATTCTAGACAAACAGATAGAAATAGATGTAGACATAGATTGATAGACAATAACAGATGGATAGTTTAATATAGATATAGATAGATGGCATGGATATGGAAATAGATAGATATATTTAGATATAAATAGGTTGGTATATATATATACATACTATAACAGCATTTGTATCAAACATTGGCCACCCTAGTTCTGTGTTCCGGGCCATTAAAAAACCCCACATCGGTTGACCGCTGATATTATGGAGGTCTGTGGGATAAAATTTCCTCCAGATGGGCTGCATTTTCCTGAAAGTAAGGAATTAAGGTCTACCCTCCTAATCGCCATCTTTCTATATTTATCTGCTGTTTGTAATTCCAAGATGAGGAAGAAAATGAGCCAGCAGCTTCGGCTTGGCATGCCACTTCTTGGTTTCGAGTTTCGAATTCCTTCTTCGACATTTCTATTCGTGTCAGGAGCAGAGATATTATGCTTGGAACAAATTGCAACCCGCTGTTTGTTTTCGAAGATGAGGCTCGGTCTGAGGCTTGCTGTCAAACATATTAATCTTGTGCTACAGCAGGACCGATCTACAGAAACCATCGATTAACAGCACAATGTGTAGTGGACCAACCAGCTGCGGGATATTTATCTGCTTGCTTTTGTGACACCTCAGATAAAGTTTGTCTCGCTGTGATGACACCAAGGACAGCGGCGCTGGTCCTATCTGTTTTCTGTTCTTGTCCGTGACATCATCTCCAGGTCATATCTACAGCTCATTGTCAAACTGTATCTGTTTAAGAGGACGTTTCAGACCTGAGGCAGAGCCGTACTTTTTCTTTTTGTTTGTTTTTTGCTTGTTCTATGGAGACTTGAAATAAGGTTAGGGTTTAGTATATGAATAATGATCCCAATCTGTGTACTCATCAACATCATGGCTGTTTTTAAGGCATTTTAACTTTCATTTCGAAAGTTCCCCAGGCTGTTACCGACTACGTCTTCATTTCTGTGACCGCCATAAAGTCTATTTCATTGCTTGTGATGTAGTGGAAGTCAACATGCCCTTTATTTCATTGCCGGGTGAAAAAATATTAATTAATTTGGTTTATGTCCTTGGTGATTGAACAATATCATACTGTATGTTTTCCCAGATGGAGCAACGGCGGAGATGAAGGTTTATTTTAAAGTCTGCAATGTATTCGGCTTATAGCTCAAGGGTGAGTTGGCCGGGGAACACTCGGCCGCAATGTCTCGGACAGGAAACTCTGTGAGGTTATAATTGGAGTGCCGTAGCGGGCCAGAATCGCTCCACACATCTTGTTGGTGCGCTCGGATCGAGGCCAACCGTCTCTGTTTGGATCGTCTGCTGTGGTGTTTTGAAGGCTGCCGCTTTGGTTTTGTCGAAAATCTAGCTTTCCTATCCTGAGAATGTCTCTACAAGCATGCAATTATAGACATTTGGAAATAGCTGAGTTATGTGTTGTCTGGGCGAATCTGTGACCGGTGGGTTTTTGTCTGGAAATACACGCTCCTTACTAGCATTGTATTCACATCAACAAAAGCTGGCAGTGACAGCTGCAGCGCGAACCACTTATTATTTTATTTTGGCAACGGGCATCATTTTTATAGGCAATTGCTATTTATATTCAGATGGTGGAGTCCCAGAGTGCAATGTTAACACATTTTGGGATTGACAATCGTATTTACTAACATAGGTAATCTCGAACTGTCTTGTTCAAACCACAACTAGGGCTGTGTGGTATATTGAGTTTTGGTGATATATTGGTATTTTTCCCAACGGGATACAGGATGAAAAATACCATCTATAGACCGTTTCAACTACAAACGGCTTTTGTGGATTGAACGCAAAAAAGAGTCCTTTTATTATTCATAATATTGGAAAAAATAACAAGTAAATTACCTTTGTTCATATATCATATTTAACGTATATCAACTATTACACTGAGCTAACGTTGCTGTGTAAAATGAATGTATACAATGTGAGCTACATGTCCTTGAATTCTTTCCTGGCTGCCCAAGCATTTGGAATAGTTGTGATTAGGGGTGTCACGATTCTCCAAATCCTCGATTCGATTACATTTTCGATTCTAGGGACGCGATTCGATTTGATTCTCGATTTTTACATTTTTTTTAAAGCACAAAAAAATGATATGCCATTTTTAGACTAGACTTTTATTAAATATAATATCTGACCTTGAACCGGGAGATGCCCTGCCATGTTAGTCGTGCTGCCAGTGGAAAAATTTGGTACGTGCCCATACCTGATAAAACAAAACTTCATGTCAGATGAACATTCCTGTCAGTACTTTGCACCTTAAAGACGCGCTTTTATTACCGTCAGACGAGATTGTGAGACTATACCAGGGCTCAACGCAATTTTTTTTATACTGGTCGGTCAGGCCAGTGGTTCAGGTTTTCACTGCCAAAATTTTCACTGGCCCCAATAAAAAATTGTCAGTGTCACATATTTAAAAACAATACATTCAAAAGTCAAATATAATTGTATACATATACAACATACATGTTCCAACGAAAAAAGGCTCCCGACTTTTCTGCTTTATCTGTAAACTGACAGCAAATTGTGCAAAATATTGCATCGTCTGCTTCCAAGATGTTAAATTATATACATTGATGAAAATATATTTTAGTGACTGAGGCTGAAGCACTGGCCCGATCATGCAAGTGGCATTACTTTTTACTGGCCCGAACGTTTCTCACGCTTGCCCCGGGCCACCCGGCAGTCCTTTTATGTTGAGCCCTGTATACCCCAATAAGTCATGTTTAAATGTTGTTTTCATAACTCTTAAGCAACTGAAATAAGTTGTTGTGAAACTTAAACAGATCTCAGTTCAGAGAAACCAACAGTCCTGGCACAGACACCGTTCTCCGGTGCTGTTTTTTGTTTCCCATGTAAAGAGCAGCTTGCGTGGTGTCTCCTGCATCTGCCAGGCTATCTTTTGACTGGCTGTAGCTAGCGAAGTTAGAGGAGGTTGCACTCAACATGTGTTTTTTTTCCTGCTTGGCAAGCCGACCGGATGTGACATGGGGACGTGGCAGCATCATCGATTCCATTTTTTTAATTTGAAGTTTGAGGTTGTCACTAAATTTCGATTTGAAATCGAAATTGTGACACCCTTAATTGTGATCCACTCTCGTCATCTCCTCTCATTCTTAGCAAAGCAAAACATTTTATTTTCGACAAGGTATTTAGTTTAGCCATAACCAGACCGATAAATAAACACAGACATGAAGTTCACTTCAGTTCAGACTCGTAACTGCGACAACACGCGTGCGTCCGATGAAAACGTCTATATCGATATGATCTGATATGACGTTCTTCTTTGCAACTGAAGCTCTGCCTATCTCACATGAGGCTTTGAGTTGCATGTAAACATTTATTCTGCTAATTTTAGAAACAACGGAGATATCTAACGTGTATCGTCTTCAATCCTTAAATTACAGAGAGATGACTTTTGGTCAATATCGTCCAGACCTAACAACAACTTAGAAGAGCATCCCATCTGTAAACTGTCTGCATTAAACATGAACAGTAGCTGTAAATAACATCTATAAACCATAGCAACGCCATAGTCATTATTACAATCAATGCAACAACATTTAATAAACGAGTCAGTCAAGTTCATCGAGTTTTTAATAACGATCAGAGGCTTTGATTACTTTGTGTTTTAATGTTACAGCTAATTGAGTCTGTCTGGTTCAGAGTTGTGTGTGTGTGTGTCTGAACTGAACCGAACTCGACTGACAGCTGTATTTTTCTTCTGTATTAACAAATACCAAGTGTGAGATGTTTAATGGAGTCAGATGATGAACTATTTAAAGGAATAGTTCACCAAAATATAAAAATTCTCTGTTTTCTCTAGAGATCGACCGATATATCTGTTTTCCGATATTTTCCCCGATATTTGAGCATTTTCCGATGATCGGATATCTGTTTTGTAATATCGGATTGACCGATAAACAAGAAAATTGCGCGCTGGACGCATCTGAGTAGAGGAGCTCACAGCAGCAGCAGCGTGCACAGCAAATATGACGGCGGAGTTACGCGACTTTATTAAAAGGACTTTGAGTATACTTACTTTGCATATGAGGCATTTATAGCACAGCTTATTTGTGCATTAATGTATGTTATGTTAAATAAGTTGATATATTAAAAGCAATGTATGCAGCTTGTCTAAGAATAGAGACGAACTCACAGAGTCACGCTGGCTGATCCATCAAATCCGGTCCCAATAACGACGTAGCTTTGCATGAATAAAACAGCCATGAATTAATGCTTTGTGGAATTAAAAACGCTAAATTAAATTCGTTTTTCTGTTATTTATGCTTATCATTAGCATCGTAAAATCACGTTCATATTGCTGATCACTTACCGGAGGCTAAAGCACATCTACCACTTTTAACAAGATTTACCCTATTAACATTTACCAGATAAACATTATTTTGCTAAAATATCTAAATAAATGTCTGTGGATATTAATTAATTATTTATTACCTCCGCAAGCGGTCACAGTTTAATACAGTTAATGCGCGAGTAAATGCATAGATAAACAGCGCTGTCTACAGCCATTTCATAAGCTAAAACAACTAAATATTAATTATTCTGAAATCAAATAATGTTACCAGTTAAGAAATTTGATGATATATAAGCCGTTTTGATTGTTACTTTCCTGAATGTAGTATTCCAGTCAGTGATATTATTTGTAAAATCTCTTTGCTAACTACTTGTTGGATTGCTGAAGGCTCAGGTTGCTGGTCAAAACAACGATATTATATCCCAAAAAAGGCACTTAATCCACCTGTTTTACTCTATAAACTATGTATAACAAGCAGCCAACTCCGCTATACTTTTCTCTCTCTCCCGCTCTGTTACCTGAAAACCGCAGCGCGAACTTTGGATCAGTCCATTTCTGACGAAATGATAGGGGTGTTTGGAATAGTCCATGTATTGGGAATATAGTTTCTACATTATTCATTAAATTAATATTATTCTTCACTCTTTCAGACCCCTCTATTTATGACTTTGGGGCTGTTTACACTTGGTATTAAGATGTGTTTTCATCGATCGGATCACAAGTGGACGAGAGAGACACATTGCGTTTACACCTGGTATTTAAATCCGTCTCTTTTGTCCACTTTCGACCGCATCTGTCCTGAATACTGTGAGGGGGTGGTCTGTGAGACGGTGGGAGAGTCTCTCTGCTGTCATTCAAACGCGAGCGGGAGTAATTATGAGTTTATATGGACGCAAACTTATATTATGTCGGAGCCCGCTGCTTGTTTAGCAAGTATACATGCTGCACAGTGTTTTGTACGTTTATTTGTTGGAGCTTTCTCTGAATTTTCAGCGCAATTGATGAAATAGGATCGCGCAACTTTCACACGCTTTCAAAACGAAACTACGGAGAACACCCCGCAGTAGTTTTATCAATGAAAGGCTAAAAATAGCGCTGTTCACCGTATGTTCACGGCAGAAGTAAAAAAAGACGTAAAATTAGTGTTTAATACCTCAGATTAGATAAATGGGCGGAGAGAAGGCGGTCGCGTGTAGCTGTTCGAACGCATTCAACCACATTGCGTTCCGCAACTCCAAAGCAATCCGATCGAAAGTGGTTTTGACTACCTCTGGATGTGGTTGAAAGTGGTCGAAAGTGGACGCGTTCAAAACGTTTTGAACACCGTTTACACCTGGCATTAACGTCGTCCACTTGTGATCCGATCGACGAAAACGCATGTTAATGCCAAGTGTAAACAGCCTCTTTGTATGCAAAGAGGGAGTGATTGTGATGATGATTATTATTATAAGGGTTTGTTCAGTTCAGTAGTGTAGTAATTATTATGTCAAAAACAGAAGTATAACAGTAAATAAAAATCGGTTCAGCATATCGGTTATCGGGCACATAAGCCTCCAAATATTTGTTATCGGCATCGGTTTGAAAAAATGAGTATCGGTCGATCTCTAGTTTTCTCTGTAACTTCCTTTCTTCAGCTGAATACAAACGCAATCCTTATGACTCCAGTATGTTAATAAATGTTTAAAATCTTCTCAAGAGAAGCGATACAACAATTCATATTTAAAGGATTGCACATTTTTTGTAAAAAAAATCCAGATAATTAATCATCCCGCGTTCATCCAAGATGTTAATGTCTGTCTTTGTTCAGTCGAAAATACTTTTTTTTTTTTAAAGGAAAACATACCAGGATTTTTCTCCAAAAAGTGGACTTTAGTGGACCTCAACAGTTTACAGTTTCAGTGCAGCTTGAAAGGGCTCGAAATGATCACAACTGAGGCATAAGGGTCTTATCTAGAGAAACCATTGTTATTTTTGCAAAAAAAACACGACTTTTCATCTTGGACTAGTCTTCTAACGTGCCAGCACAGCTTTATGCATTACGTAATCACGTCCAAAGGTCACTCTTTACATATGTGAAACGCACACTTGCGGACCATTTTAAACAATAAACTGACACAAAAACATGAATTGGTATCATTTTACATACAGCAACGTGGGAACGGTCCTCTTTCTTCACACTTGAATATATATATATATATATATATATATATTGTCGAAAATGACACTATTTTGCTTGATAAGACCCTTTAGCTATCAATATGTTGTGTATCAATGGCAACATAGAGTTCTGTACAGGAAGTTCGATTTGGCATATGGATAATGTCAAATCTCATTGTTTCTTGCACGTCTCTCACATAAGAAAATGACATGAATGCATTTCATAAATTTGTTTGTGTTCAGCTGAAGTAAGCAAGTCTACATTTGCGATGGCATTAGGGTGAGAAAATTGTATTTCTTGCGAACTATTCCTTGCGCAGTCCCTGCTAAAGCAGCTTAGTAAATTATTTATTTAATAGATTTCACGACTGTCATTAGTTGCTCATACTGGGACCGTAATGGAATCAATGCGACAAAATTTGTGTAAACTTCAAAGAGTTCTCCGTGGCCTCTCGTCCTGTCATCTCACATCACCAGTCAGCAGTGTGGCTGGGTTGACCTGCGACCTCAGGACTGTCGCCATGGTGATCGTCTGACCTTCCCGAACGGCTACAGAAGTTGGCAGTGGAAGTGGCCTCTCGGGAAAGAATGGAATGTTCTGTGTTAGAACGCAACGAGAGCATGCCTGGATCATGTAGGCACCTGGATAGCTCAAGGCTACATGTAGTTTTGTGCGAAACTGTAGAAAGTATCACTAGGAATTTAATCAACAAATAGGGATTTCATGAGAAATGCTTCATGAATGACATGTGCCTGTGTCATACTGTGATTCATTTTAAGGTGTGTTTTTTTATTGCGTCATATTAAAAGGAATAAACCCCAGCAGAAGAGACACACCAAACTATCCGTGAGAAAAGAAACTTTCTCAGAAAAAAATTTCCAAATAAAAAGTCACATAACTGTCTCAAGGAAGTAGTAATTATACAAATGGTGCGTTACATTTTTGAAAATCAGACAGTCTTTTCCCAAGAAAATTGATTTCAAAATGGATAAAGAGGAAATGAGATGTTTCGTGAGAGTGTACAAACATTTTAAGATAAGAGATGTCTTAGTTTTGATGTATTAATAACCAGAGGCATTGCAATAAGTTTGGCTGTAATTTATGTAAAAATTTGTTGTGTCAGTCCATGGTGTTCCTACATTATTTGTCAGGACATGATCTAAATGAACATGGGTTTAGTTTTTCTTAAGCAGTTAGTACAGGTTTACAAGTTTAAGGTCTTTAATGAAACATGGTTTTTGAGTAGTTTTACATGAAGAGCAGCCTAACGTTTTATTAAAGGAATATTCAATTTTCTTAAAAGAAAAATCCAGATAATTTACTCACCACCATGTCATCCAAAATGTTGATGTCTTTCTTTGTTCAGTCGAGAAGAAATTATGTTTTTTGAGGAAAACATTGCAGGATTTTTCTCATTTTAATGGACTTTAATAGAGCCCAACATTTAATACTTAACTCAACACTTAATAGTTTTTTTCAACGGAGTTTCAAAGGACTCTAAATTATCCCAAACGAGGCATAAGGGTCTTATCTAGCAAAATGATTGTCATTTTTTGACAATAAAAATAACAAATATACACTTTTAAAGCACAACTTCTCGTCTAAATCCGGTCCAGCGTAACTTAAATACCATTGTAAACAATAAACTGACACAAAGACATTAATTAGTATCAGTTGACATACAACAACGTAGGAACGCTCCTCGTTCTCAGCACTTGTAAACACTGGGGCGGAGTTTCGCGTTTGTCCTCTGTGACCTCTTGACGTCATGACGTATTGCGTGGGGTGACATTGGCGCATCACGACCGGATTTAAACAAGAAGTTGTGGTTAAAAAGTGGATATTTTTTATTTTTCTTGTCAAAAATGACAATCTTTCGATAAGTCATGATAAGTCATTCCAAACATCACGTAGATGGATGTTGGTTGTTTTAAGCCATTTTTTAAATTAAAGGAGACGAAGGAGTGTTATCCAAACATTATTGGCAATGAAAGCCTCTTATACTTGCGTGCAAACCCATATGAGTTGTCACTGAGAGGTTTTAGTACAAACTGCTTCATCTTCAAATAATGATTATGTGATTTACATACATCAGTTGACCTGAAAATGTGAAAACTCTTTACATTGCAGTTTTGCCAAAAAAAAACCCACACCTTCCTAAATCACTTCCATGCGAGCATATAAAGTTGTTTCCGCTATATGGGAGTTTTTGCTAAATTCATGTGTTTCCATTGGCCCTATTTTCAATTTGCATTGTCAATTTGCGCAATTTGAATAGTAATGCAGGGCTCCAGACTAACTTTTTTCACTAGGAGCACAGTGGCCCCCAACTGAAAATTTTAGGGGCGCAACCAGAAAATTTAGGGGCACACACAGTAAATCAACATGCTAACCAAATATTCACATTTCTACTAATTTCCACTGTATTTCTAATAAATACTTGATGATAGATGCAGAAATTACAATGTGCTGTTTCAAATTCAGTGTCACATTTTATTGTGCACTTTTGGAAAAAAAGGTCAAATTTACTAGTTGTCAGTGGCACAATCTCAAATTTTAGGGGCAAAATGCCACCATTTGGGGGCAGTCTGGAGCCCTGTAATGGAAACGCAGCTATTGTAACCCAGTTTTTAAACAATCGACCGATGTCCGATAGTAGGAAAACTGCTTATAGGTCGATAAATTGGGGAATGCCTAATTTAGTTGTCATGTTGTGTTTAGCAACTTGAGCATTTGTCTCTAGAAGAGGACTTTAGACTCCCAGCATGCTGAATTTGTGGTTCAGTCAAGCAAACCTAAGATGTTAACAGGAAGTACTGTTTATTGTGTGTCTTTGTTTTTATTAAACCTTTGCTGTTCTTTATCACCCCATAATTGCCTCCAATTTGTAAAAGCATGCACTGTGTGTAAAAACATTTGAATCATAGTTATGTTGTGTAACTACTGTAGTTTAATATTGTGCTATAATCCTTTTTCTTCAGTTTTTAAATTATCCTGTCGAACGCTTTTACTTCTCCCTCCATGGGGAATTCTTCTGACAGACCTCAAAACGGTTCTGACCCAGTTTGCACAAATTATAATGCTGCTTTTCCCTCACTTTAATTTCTCATGGGAATGGAGACGTTTCAATGTCAAGTCGTTTTCTTGTCTAATGTTGGCAAGTCATTTAACCTGTATTATCATCACTAGCTCACTTCATCGTCTTCTCGAGATTATTCACATTAACTTTGCATTATAGATGCATTTCTGATCCGGCCCATCTCCGTGTGGCATAGCTGTTGAAAGTATTGAATAATGCAGTATTGTCAAAACCATGGCCGTGTGCAACCTTTAGTCTGGGTGTCAGAAACTGGGTTATGTCGGTAAAGCATCTGCAGTGTATCCTCATGATAAAAATGCTTAAAATGCAATCTTATTCAGGTGCCATATCATGACAATAATAAATAAAAAGATTGGTTCAGGAGTCATCTATTTTAGCCAATCGATCCGAGCATCCCTAGTTTTTACCATCCTGGTTTCAATCTCAATGAAAGTGGAGTTGATTGAAGACCGACACAGTGTAAATATGCAATGACATCCAATGCAGTGTTGTTTCAGATGCAAATAAAAACAGGCCAGCATTGCAGGTGTAGGAGCAGAAAAGGGCACAAGCGGTCTGCGAGCAGGTGTGTGCGTGAGGAAAACTGATTTGAGCGAGCCTGGATTTATGGTAGCGCTAATGAGGTGCAATTAGCTTTAGGAGCGGATCACAAGCTGCCAGCAGTCCTTCATTGTCCGTTCAATTTATTCAATAAAACGCGATTACCGACCACGTGAAATAGCATCTGCAAATCTGCTCTCGCAACAAAGCACCAAGATCATGCAGTTTCAGCCTGACCTCTTTACTTCGCTCAGACAATGAGAAACAATCCCACGTTGGAGACGTTAAGTGGGCAAACTTAATTTTGTGGCAAATTTAATATCCCAATAGCGGGGTCCATGGGTACGGCAGTGACCAAGATCCAGCTGCAACGCTGTTGCGTGCCATCTGGATGTAGGTGTGTTGGTCTCTCTCACTTCTTTTATTTATTTATTTTGACTCATATTGTGGAATGAGGATGCATAATGATGTGCGTGAGAAGGCCTTATTATTCAGCGAGTGCGTCTTAACATCTGACTGTCGTGTACTGCAAACGTTAGTCGGTTGTGGTTGAGCATCATATGCACACATTTTTTGCAGTTATCCTCTTTGTCAGCGTTGTTTTGACATGTCAGTCACTGCTTGGTTTCTCAGCAGACAAAGTGGGCAAGATTTGTTTGTCTTGGTACATTTTGTCCATCTGTTGAAGGGTCCTTTTGATTAAGGCCTGGCCTGCTTTGACATTTAATGTCTGGTTGAGATGGATGTCTCTTTTACTGTACATCTCATTATTTAGATCACTTTCTAGTCCAAGCTTTACTTTACAAGAGAGAAAAACTTGAGAGCAAAATTTGGGACGGAAAGGCAAGGATAGTGGCCAGGTTGCTCTGCTTTGTGAATACACAGCGTGTTATATGAGGGGCCAGGCTATGTAAGTGAATACTGTAGTGAGCTCTCAAGGTTAGCAGAACAGAGCATTACACTGTGCAAGGTTGTTTATTTGAATGGATTTTAATGGCTATGACCCTATATTAGGGCTGCACAATTCTGGAAAAAATACAGAATCAAAATCTTTTCGTTTTTAATATCACGACTTACCCACAATTCAAATATCAATTTACTAAAGACACAATATAAATTGCTGCAATCTCTTAAAAAAAATGTTGAGTTGGTTTGAATAACTTTTTTAAATCTGATGATTAAATGCCTCGCTTATAAACATATGTATTATTACTGAATGAAAGAAGGTGTTTGCCCTTGACATTAGACATTAGTGCTTATATGTTAACGGTAAACTATTATCCCAGTACTTCTGTGATAATTTAAATGGTTAGTTCACCCCAAAATCACAATTTTATCATAAATCACTTATTATTTTTGATGAAAACCGTGAGGCTTGTGACTCATGTCTCATGGACTGCAGTTTGATTTTCACAATCAAGCTCAGAAAAGAATGAAAGACATTGCCAAAAAGGTCCATGTGCCATCAGTAGTATTATGAAGCAACGAGTACACTTTGGTGTGCAAAGAAAAACAAAACAAAAAAGTTTTTTTTCCAACAATTTATTCTCCTCCTCGGTCGTTCAATGCGCGTTCACGAGCATACTACGGCGTATGCTGCTGGCGTGACCTGCTGACGTAGTTGCCAGCGTACAGACACCAAATACCCTGGCAAGTAATTTGTGCATTTATATGGGCTGTTTAAGTATTGCTTACAATGTTTGCATAATGGCTTAAATAAAGTTGTCAACTACCTTTTTAATCCAGGACCCACCTAGGCAGGTGAAATCCATCTTAAAGAGCAACTATTGTCCGATTCACGATTTTACATTTCCTTTGGTGTGTAAGTGTGTGTTAGTACATGTTAACAATATGCAAAAGGAACATACACTAAAGTAAACTATGACGCGAGTTATCGTCTCCAACGTAAATCTCTTTTCTTGGACTACAACAAACACAAGGATTGAAGGCAACAGTTTACTTCCTGGGATTGGTGATGTAGACCGACATTATAATAATTCCTCCTGCTTCGAACTCAGCATGTAAGTTAACTCCTGTTAGCATTGCATTATGACCGAATCTTTCAAACATGGTAAGGGGCGTCACATTTCCAGCTGACGTTAGAGGTATTCAGGCCAATCACAACGTACAGATAAGCTGGCCAATCAGGGACACAGTGCTTTTCAGATTGATGAACTTTGTACAAAATGCGTTTGAGGAAGGCAGGGCTACAAAAATGTATGGTATGTGGAAAATAATGTGTTTTTTAACCAAAAACCGTGCGATCACATAGTAAAATAAAGGAATAAGCCCCAAGAAGCAGTGGGTTACCAGTGCATTTTATAACAGCTTAGGGGCGTTGTTAGCTGTTATAAAATGCACTGTAACCCCACTGCTTCACGGGGTTTATTGCATTTATAATATGCATAGCAGGATTTTATAAAATAAAACACACATAAGCTGTAATTATATTAGTACAAATATTACTCTTCCGCCAAACAAAGTAGTTCCTCAGAATCAAGTGTGGCTGCAACAGAGCGCAGTTCTCAAGCAACACAGACGCAGCAAAGACACAATGAAAATATGATTTAAGACTGTGGTGTTTATTTTTATAAATCAACATTCATCTAAAATATACATTAAAGGGGTCATAGCGTGAAAATGTTAGCATTGCCACTTTGTAGGTTTGAGCAAAAATGTGTCGTTTTGGGTGTGTCTTTTAAAATGCAAATGAGCTGATGAAGTGCAAACACTGATCACAATGATGGTGGTTTGATGCAATTCAAACTCAATTGTGCTGTGAATTATTTTCTCTCTTTCTTTCTCTCTGCACTAAATGGCAGTGCTGTGGTTGGATAGTGCAGATTAAGGGGGCGGTATTATTCTAATAAGATATCCTTATGACATCATAAGGAAAGTTAAATTTCAATGACCTATTTTTGCTCACACCTACAAAGTGGCAATGCTAACATTTTCATGCAATGGCCCCTTTAACATTTATATCGTGCAACTGTTGAAGTGATGATCAAATATGCTTGGAAGCATACTTAACTCTTTCCCCGTCAGCTTTTTTTTTTTTTTAAGTTGCCACCCAGTTTTAGTTTTTAATGCCTTGCAGAAAAATTATCTTCTTTAAATAAACATAAAATATCAAATGAAAGATCAGACCATCCGCTTTCCAACAACAACAAAAAAAAAACTTTTCATCCTACCTTCATTTGTTCTCTTATCAGTTATCA
Source organism: Paramisgurnus dabryanus (assembly GCF_030506205.2). Taxonomy (NCBI): domain Eukaryota; kingdom Metazoa; phylum Chordata; class Actinopteri; order Cypriniformes; family Cobitidae; genus Paramisgurnus; species Paramisgurnus dabryanus. The sequence goes on along the minus strand of NC_133338.1, from coordinate 4,979,058 downwards.
CCTCTCAAATTTTTAGCTAAAAGCGGAGATAATAAAATTTTTTTTCCATTTCCAACTTTTGTAAGAGATCAGATTCAGAGCCATCAAAACTTACACGTCACGCTAAATCCACCACAACGCTGTGTGTTGAGTGAATGCGTCAGTGTTTAAGTTGGGTAAGATTGCCATCTAGAGGATTATAGCGGAAATATCAATTTAAGACAAAAACAACTCAGAGAACGTTTTCTCTTTATTGACGAAATGACTCAAGAATATTTATTGACATTTATCTTGATATCGCCATAATTGTGCAAATGTAGAAAAATAAAAAAATGATTAAAGACTGTGGTGTTTATTTTCATAAATCAGTACGTAGCAACAGTGGCGCAGTGATACTTGTGATGCGGTCTGATCTGTGGGTTTACCGGGGTATTTTATCACGGCTTAGAACGTGTTTCAACCAATCAGAATGAAGAACCAGAACTGCCCGTTTTATAATAAGCATTTTAAAATTTAAAATAAGCAGGCTTTCTTAGTTTTTAATTCTAACACAGTTTGCAAATAAAGTAAAGCGAACTACTTATTCTTGTTATTACAGACAGACAGACACGACACACGAGGCAAGTATAAATGTGCCGCTTGCACATCCGTGAAGCAAAGCACAATGAACGCGAGCTTCATCTGTGCTTTAAACGTACGCTTGAGAGCAAAAAGTGACAACGTTTAACTGCGTGTTGAAGCTTGCGAGTGAACTAATGAAGAATTGCCATTGCAACCCACTGCTTAAAAATCCCCCTTTATATGATGACGGCTCTCTCTGACTCCACGCCAACACATTTTTCAGTGTTCCAGTAAGATTTCCGTCAAAGGTTTACAGAGTTTATTCCTAATAAGTTAAGAATGAGATTGTGTGGGTGCATGAATGGAGATTTTGGAATTTTTTTACGATTCATTGTGCAGCCCTACGCTGTTTACTAACTTATCAGATTTTGTATAAAAATCTATATGGTCGATCTGTCCACAAACTTTTAACATTTTAGCACTTATTGTAAGTTTTGTTAAGTGTAACCTAAATATTAAGTGTAACCAGAAGTCATTGGCAATTTTGTGTTGGGTGTGACTAATTCTGCGGTATTAGTTTCGACGTTGGTCAGTGATGTAAATTTGTAAATTACTTTGAGTGGAACAAGCTTTACACATGATCTTTAATTGAATGTGTTATATTCTACCAATAGAGTGAGGTTTTTACTGTAATGTCAAATATGCACATTACAATAGTTTGCAATAACCAAATAATTAATAAGAGATGCATCAATTGCATTTTCTTGGCTGGATCTGATTTCTGATATTTTTTTGTGACCTGCCGATTCTAATTTTCTTTCCAATAACTATAATTAACAGCATATAGGCTACTAACAAAATCCAAAGTTTTCATTAAAAACATTTTATCATAAAATAAATTATCAAACATTGCACTTTTACCCAGACTGCATTAAATTAGAACCTTTTTTATTACTGCCATTTCCTATATAAATACCAAAAAAGTTACGTATTGGCAAAAAACTAGCGAGACAAGGACAATTTTGTTTTCTTCCGGAAAAAAATGTGAAACTTATGTTGGTTACATAATTTTAATAAGTTTAAAAATATATAATAATTTACAAACGTTAACATTATCATATCATATATCACATTTTTAGCAAGTTATCACACATTGCATTTTTCTTCAATATCGCGCGGCCCTAGTTGTTTGTATTGATCAATATCACTGTCTGTAATGTATTGAAATTAAGATAACATGCCAAGACTAAACCGTGACTAAACACCCAGAAACAAAATTCCTTATGATTATTTATAGGTGCCTTCCAAAATCTCTCGAAGTTCTTGTCCTACCACCCAAGATGTCTTTATATATCCATTTTACTGTTTCTCTGTGTGCTGTTCTGCGTATCATTTTGGCTTGGGTGTGTAAGCCTTAGATTTCACACTGTAGCATCATAAATCAGTTTTTTGATTTTGATACCCATAAAACGAAATCCCCTGACATTTATTGACATATACCAAGTCCAGTCATTTGTAGGAAATGTATTGATTCCAGAACCTTTCTGCTGGCTCACAGCTCGGGAGGATACAGTTATAGGTTTTTTCAGTAAGTCTAGCTTTTTCTTCGTTTCATATCTTATTCCACTATCTTGAAGATATAAGATGTTTTTGTCTGTCTGTAGAGACAATCGAACTGAAGTAGAATCTCATTAGTGACCCTTTTACAGTATATAAGCCCAGATGCAACTATTTGTATGAACAAATAATAGGTTTGACTTTCAATTCTTTTGATATTAGCATGTTGCTAAGCTAATATTGTGATGCTTTGATTAGCTTTTAAAACATAGTTCATGCAAATATTGGGTTACTGTATATTTGATTACAACATTTTACCTGTCTAGTTATTTTTTTTTCAATAAGCTGATTGCAGTGCATTCTGGGATCATTATGAATACATGCAAAACATTGATATTGTTTAAGAACATTAGTTCTTAACTGGTTTTGCGTCAGATTTTGGACTTCAGGCGGACCAATAGGCCTACAATGTTTTCTGTTTAAAATATGTAATGTATAATGCATTTATTTTCATCTATTTCCTTTTTTACAACCAAAAGTTTGTCCTGACTTTACTTTTTCTCTTAAAGATCTTGTTGATGTTAATCTCCTGAGACGTTGAAGGATTAATTCACGGAAATCCCTGTTGGTTTTCCTCATGAGAATGCAGACATTGCTATTGTGGCGTAAAATTTATAGATTTTATCAGCATGCCATCTGAGCTTGACTCATAATGGTCTTCATTTAACCATATTGTACCTCAAAAAAGTCTTTGAAATAGACTGCTGTTTATTTCAGACTACTCTTGTATGTCTGTTGATGTTCTCAGCCATAGACATCTAAGATTAAATGATGCATCCCCCTCCGAAACCTGAATAATCATACCATGTCTTTTCTAGTAATTGGGCCAGAGCCCAGAAGAGAACACCAGAGGTGCGTTTCTGTGCAAATTAATTCACCTTTGACCCAGTCTGTTGCAATAATGCTATTCCAGCCGAGGGTTCTTTTGGGCAACATTTAAAAAATATCTCCGCTTGTTTTACATGACTGAAATTGTGTTGATGTCTTATTATTTGCCGAATCACAGTTTCTTGCCGGGCAAGTCAAGCAGGTTTTAAATAAGAAGAGATGGACGACTATGCGTGTGTCACCTGGTCCTGCTTTGATTTAATGTTCATAGCTAACATTGAAATCTTTTTGAAAATCTAAACTTCAGGCATTCTTTCCGCCTCCTCCGTAAATTAAAACCATGTGTGGGTTTCTTTCAATATGCAACAGACGGCAATTTAAAAAAGACCCTCCAAAACCTCAGATAACGTTTTGTACTTGGCATACTCGGATTAAATAGTAAAGTGCTTCCCGAGACGCCTTTATGAGTTGGAACCCTGCGGAGATGCCACATCATTTTCTCAAAGCAAACATGAATTCATGTCAAATGTTTCAGGCATGCATTTTACATCTCTTTGGGAAACGGCTGTGTACGTGGTTTTTCTGCACAGCTATCCACTGGAGCAGTGTTGTGCCGCTTTGGTGAGCATTCCCCCCCTTGGCATTTCTGCCTGGAGGTCAGCGAAGGCTTGTTGACTTTCTGACACACAGCGCTGGTTAATGGTGCGGCTCAGCATCCATCTGCACCAGCTTTTCCTGCTCGTCTAAAAGATTAGACTAAAAGATTAATTAAGATTAACTTTCCACCAGTCTCGCTCGCTTTGTGTTTTTCTATCAGCAGTAGTAACTTTCGGAAAAAGGTGCTTATCTAGAGCTTTTAAGAAGAGTTTACTCTGTTCACACTTTCGGTGATTATCAATGCATGGTTGGTTGGATAGTTTCACATCTGCTCTGATTCAGATGACACTGAATTTTTATTTTTATTTTTACAGTGTTCCCCTAAACATGGCTGAATAGATGTTATGCAAGGCTGCTTAACCTAAAAGTAATGTTCAGTTTATTGATGATACATTTTTTCATTCCTTTTTCAGCATATGCCATTTTATTTTAAGGAGCTGCTCTATAAAGGTTTGTCCTCTGATATGCAATGCCTGTGCATATTTTTTATAGGCAGTAGATTGTATTGCATCATCATAAACACATAAAATTAATTGAGAACAACAAAACAATGCTGCCTGATACGGCAAGCTATCATTTTTTAAGGGTTTCTTTAAACCTAACCCTATGGGACTGTTTTCCAGACAAGGTTAAGTTTAACCCAGGCTTTAGTAATATTAGGACATTTAAAAGGATAGTTCGCACCAAAATAAAAAATTGTCATTTTCTCATCCTGTATGATTTTTTTTCTGATGAGCACAAAAAAAACGATATTTTTGATAAATGATGGTAAGCACACAGTTCACAGCCAATGAATTCCATCAGATTTATTTTTCCAACTCTGGAAGTCAGTGGGTACAATCAGCTTTTGTTTGTTTTTTATCAGAAAAAAGAAATTCATACAGGTTGAGGATAAGAAAATGACTCAATTTTCATTTTTGTTTTTTTCCCACCGCCAGTTCGTCAATGTCACTTTTTACTCAGCCGTCCATTCACACTGGAAAAGGGGCGGGACAGATACCACAACAACAAATGGGCGCATCGTACAATGACTGATAAACAAAACAGAAGTACTATACACTATAAAAAATTATGTGAAATAAACACATATTTTTACATTACTTAACATAATAATTGGAGTAACTTAATGCTGCATTTTTTTTTAACAGTGGCAACCAAAATGCTTAGTCGGCATCCGCCTGTCGTTTTCAGCCGTGTTTAAACGTTTTGGTGTATATATCCCCTAAAGCCCTTTCCAAGAAATTGCCTGTAAGTGTTAAGCTTTGTCAATTAACACACCTCCCACTTTCTGCTTGCTTCATGAGACTTCAATTAAAACTAATTTTTTCATTAAAATAAACGTAAGTTTCTGAACAGGATTTAACTTGTTTTCTGAAACAGTAGTTTTTTTATTTCTAAAAGTGTATTTAAATATTTCTAAATGTGTAGTCTGAGCTTCTTTTTTTAACTGTATGGCATGAAAAAGCAAACCTGTGAAATCCTCAAAGGTAAATGTGTGTTTTTCTGCTGTTCTAAGATCAGCAGGGACTTTTCAGAGGCCGCAAGTGAAATTTGCTACTTCCTGTTATGGGTGTAGCCTTGTATGGCTTGTATATCTGTTAGTGAGATTAAATTTGTAAAACTCACTTGAACTTCCTCAACGTCACGTTAGCTTCTCTGAGGTCGCAGAACATAAAATCTCTCCGCTGTGGCACTTTATACAGTTCAGATTTTTATTTGCTATGCAAAAAAACTTTTAATGGCCAAAAGCTCAGGTTTTGTCTTGGTTTCTTCAAGGTCTTATCCTCAAGATGTTTCATTGGACCGGTTTTGCCTATTTTTTTCATCTTAGATCTTAAACGCTGAATTGAAGTAATTTTCACTGCTTTGCAGTTTGTTGAAGGACTGAATAATATATCAGAACAATTATATGCAGACTTTTGGTTTAATACTGGAAGGTTAGTTTAGTCCGTGTCATGATGCTATACTTTCCACAGTTAGGAAGAGTTTGACCTTAACTGTCACCCCACTTTTGTGAGTATGGGGTGAAAAGTTAAAGGGATAGTTCACCAAAAAATGAAAATTCTTTCATCATTTACTCACTTTCATGTTGTTACAAACCTGTATAATTTTCTTTGTTCTGTCAAACACAAAGGAAGATATTTTAAGAAATATTTGTAACCAAACCGTTCGTGGACCCCATTCACTTCCATAGTAGAAAAAAAGAATACTATGGATGTAAATGGGCTCCATGAACGGTTTGGTTACAAACATTTCTTAAAACATCTTCCTTTGTGTTTATCAGAAAAAGGAAATTTGTACAGTTTTGTAATAACATGAGAGTGAGTAAATGATGACAGAATTTTAATTTTTTTGGTGAACTATCCCTTTAATGTGCATCTTCAAATGAATATAACTCTGCCATTTTTTTGTCTAGAAGACGAATCTTGGTCTTGTTTTAAAGAAGTCAGTTTAATGTTTTTCACTGAAGAGTCTGGAGGTATTAAACAGAAATATCATTACAGCAGTTTCCATTTATTTTTATAAGGGATGTATTTTATATATAAAAAACCCCATAAAAATGAAAATGTTTTTCGCTCAAAATGCTAAAAGCATAAAGCCACAAGTCTCAAGTAGTTGTGATCCAACACTTAAAAAAAAAAAATTCACCTTGTCTAATTTACGTAAATGAAACAAGTTAATACAACACAATTTTTTATTTTTTTTGTCTCAACCTATTTTTATAATGTTCAATCTGCTTGAATTTAAAAAAATTACTTGAACTCAATAATTTTATATTGGGACCACATTAATGATTTTTGTTGCTATTACTTACTGGGCTGTGAATCTGTATTTCCCAGCATGCTTTGGAGAGTAATTTTTTAAATTAAGTAGGGATGCACCGAATCCAGATTTTTTAGGTTCGGCCGAATCCCGAATCCACCGTTTAAGATTCGGCCGAATCCGAAACCGAATACCGAATCCTACTCGCATCCTTATTCCATTAACACAGTAAAACACATTAATGAATTATACAACGTCCACAGCATTTTTTATTTATTTTATTTAATTTTAACTGTACATTATGCCAGGATGACAAGTTGGAAAACTATTTTGACAATTACCATAAGCCTATGCATAATGAAAGCGATGCGTTGCGACATGTAAAAAAACACTTACTACATTATTTCCCCCCTCCAAAAAATGGCGATGGTGTATGAAAACTACACTTTTAGAGCTTTCCAACAATATAGTTTGTTGAGATTGTTTAGGTTTAGAATATGGTATTAATGCTATAAATATGTAAAAACAATGTGGGCCTGCCTGTGGGCCCTGTGACATTTTAAAAATCTCACAACGTCATAATATTTCCAAAATGGTGCTGAAATATGAAAACTATACTCTTAGAGACTTCCAATGATATATAGTTTGTCATGATTAGATAAGAATTTACATGCAAAACATGTAAAATAGGCTTCCCGGTGGCGGGGCAGTGAAATTTAGCAAGATTATCAATATTTTGAGGAAAACACTTTTCATAAATGAATCGCTTACTCTTCCTACGTAATTTATTTGATAAAACACTGTTAAAATATTTATTTTAGAGGCTTAGACCTTTACAACGTTTATCCTGTCTCAATTAAAATTTATTGAAGTAAATTATTTATTGAAGTAAACTTAGGTGTCCCGTATATGGGACTGTGACAGATGGTGACATTTAAACGGTTAAACTTCGCTAACTTTTAGACACAACAATTTTTTTATGAATTATTCCAATTAAGCAATAATCTTCTAAGTGTATTCTTTCAAATGAGATCAACCTTATGTTTATATTCTAAAGCATTTATGAATTGGAAGCTATTACGTTTGTATAGTGCATTTTTATGAAAAAGGGGGGTGACACTTCAAAGCCTTTTCAGATCCTCATCCTTCACACAAGTGAAATTGATCTTCTCTTCCGTGCAAAGCTTAAAATTTTCAGTTCATCAGCAGGTTTGTGGTTGTCACATTGCACAGCGTTAAGTCGTGTTGTTGAACATAGGGAAATTCTTTGGTGTGCGTTGACATACGTCAAGATACATTGTTGCATTTATTGCATTACATCGCAAGTTTGACACTTTTTATTTACGTGAAACTGAATTATATTTGTTTTTCAGTTGTTGGATCAATCATTCGTGTTTACTTGTGGGGTTCGATCACCTTGGGAAATTACCTTGGGAAAGTATACTCCACTTCACTTAAAGCACACTGAATTCAATTTAGACACTTGAATATTGCGCCGTGATAGGCATGTCATTGAGCTTTAACACCGTGACAAGAATATTATTTTTCCGGAAACATTATAGTTTCCTCTGCTCGTACTGTTACCAACATGTCCAATTCATTGCCTATCACAGACTGTTTCTATAGTAACCATGTGTTACACATTTTTTCTTCTGTCATTGCCATCTTTTCCACACAGTATCTATTTCTATCTATTTTTATTAATGAACGAGTTGAATTTAGAGACCTTTTGGGTTTGGACAGCTCACATTTACTTTTCCAGCGTGATTGATTTACCAATATCAGTTTCAAGAAGCCAAAATGTTTTGCTTTTAGGTTTGCTCGATTATGACGGCTTGCAGACAAGCCCACTTGCTCCATGTAGTAGCTGGCGTTAAAATTATCTAAATGATGAAAAACATTTCATCCCGTCTACCTCCTGCAGACCTTTTAAACTTAAGGCATTGTTCTGCGTAATTACACGCTTTGCCTAAATTATCCCCTGTGGGAATGACATTCAAGTCATCTTGTGGACCTGCGTCTGTGACATGCTCTGCAGTTCCTTGTACTTAAAAGTTTTTAATGCCGCTGCACTCCATAAACTCGGTTTGTCCAAGCCATCCGCCCACGTTTTTCTCTAAACGCTTCCTTCACAGGTTTAGATGTTATAGTTTTTCTTGCACCTTTGCAGACAGCTATGCATTTTCTCTAGGTCCATCTCTTGGGAAGGCACTGGAACCTCATCTCTGATTGTCATCATAAATCTGAATAAAGCTCGTAGATGACCTCAACACAAAGAAAGTATAGAAAGGAAGATGAGAGATGAGTAGAATATTATGTGGTGGAGGATATGTAATTTTTAGCAGTTGTCAACTACCATACCGTACCATATAAATCACAATGCAGAACGTGTTATTGCGACAAATTATATGAGTCACATAAATAAAAAAATTCAATCAAAACAAGAAACTAAAGTACTGATGCAATATAGGGAGAAGAATAATTACAGTATTTCTTTATTAGAAGTAACGTTATTAGGTTTGATCGTCTGTAATTTTGACCTTCTGGTGTTAAGGGGAACTACTAGTTATCTGTTGTTTTCCAGCGTGGGTTCAGGATTATATCTCCGTTCCGGTGTGGTTGTGTCTTTGGACTTTATATAATACGGGAAAGCATTGTCTAGCCAAATTCTGTATGTGGAGATAAAAAGTTTTGTTTTGTCAGTTTAAAACGGCCCTTCAGCAGTCTGTGCCATACACACCGTTTCTTTTTAGCTATTTTCAACCAAGCATTGGGTCAAAAATGGACAAACCCAAAATGCTTGGTTGTTTTAACTCATTTTTGGAGTCAAATATGAATTTTTATGTTTAATTGAACCCAACGGCTGGGTTTTTCCCTTTTTTACCCAACGCTGGGTTGAAAATAACCCAGTGTATTCGGTTCCTCTGTTATTTTTCTTCAGTGTGATATGTACTTGTTTGCATATGTTGAGATCGTGATCCGATCAGTACAAGATACATTATGCTTTTAATCTGCAGTCTTCCCAACAAATACTGTTTTTAACTCTTGCATCTCATAGGATTACATAGAAATTTGCTGTGATGAATTGTTGATACTTTTAAAATTTCGACTTAGGGCCCTATTTTAACGATCTGAAACGCAAGTGCGACGCACAATGCGCAAGTGACTTTGTGGGCGGATCTTGGGCGCTGTTGCTATTTTCCCGGCGGGAGAAATAACTCTTGCGCCAGGCGCAAATCAATAAGGGGTTGGTCTGAAGTAGGTTCATTATTCATAGGTGTGGTTTGAGCGTAACGTCAAATAAACCAATCAAAACGCTATCCGCAACACGCCTCCTTTTTTGCGCTGAACCGCCCAGGGAGCACAAGTTTATTCCCTAGTTTGCCAACGTGCGTCTGTGCAAAATACGAATGATACATGCGTCACTGACAAAGTCAATTGCGCTGGGTGCAAGATAGGGCCCTTAGTGTTGTAGTTTATGAGAAGGTTTGACCCACAATGCTACATATAAAAAACATGAGGAATTGCATCTTATTGTGAATTTAAAGTGTTGCAATGTCAAAAGTTTTTTTGTTGATGCTTATACGATACTTGGTGTGGATATGCAATGTTTTTTTTAATAATGTTGAATTAGATCTATACAGTTTTGTTCAAATTAACACTTACCACACAGTATGTACTCAAAATGTGTGAAACATAACATGAGGAATTAATTCTTCTTTGGATGATGCCAATAATTTTTATTTTCTGATACATCACAAAAGTCTAGCATTATTCAAAAGCTAAAAAATGGTATGTATATGTGTTCCACTTTGATCGAACAAATGAATGCTTAATTCCAAATTTCCCATGTTTTATAGTACAAGAACCCTGAGATGTCAGTATCACTTTAAAGAGCTTTACTTAGATAAACTCAATGACAATGAGAGATGCACAAAGAGATGCACAAAAATTACTCGCACTACATCTCGATTAACCAGATGGATTCTTCCCTTCATCTGTAATTGCTCTTAAAGATCATCACAAATTTAGCCTGCCTACTGCCAGCTCATTTTCCCCCCAAAGTAAACTAACATCTTATTCCTTTTACTTATCCACAGTTAGCTTTTTCCACTGTTTTCGTTAAAGTTTTCCACTTTAGTTAAAGTTTTAGTCAGAGAACGTGCGCTAGCTTTCATTACAGAGCAGATAGCGAGGAATGTTAATGGTGTTTTCAAGGTGAAGTTGAAGCTAATTTTAGATAATGGCTCTAATTTGCGTGAGAAACTGGGGACCAGGCAAGCTACTGGTCAGCCCTGTGCCGTCTAGTGTAACCTCGATGGGTCAGACACTGAGGTCAGCCTTTTATGTTGAGTTATTCTCTTACATGTTATTATGATGTAATAATTACATACTAGCATAACCCAAGCGTCTTGGCTAACCCTCATAAAAATATTATAATTGCCGCAGGTTTCACCACAACCGTAATTGCAGGTCAGATCATAACTTTGGTCAGAGATTCAAGATCTCAAGCTTACGTTGGCTACTAAACCATACCAAGCAAGGTGAAAAACAAGGGTGTGGGGTGAAAGTATACGCACAGGTCTTGTCAACCAGAATGTTACTAGATTAATATTAAAAAAGGAACAAGCTAGGCATGTTTCAAATAGGACATGTACAAATATGACTTCAGTCTCATAAAAAAAGTCAATATTTTTATTTCCCCCAAGTTGGCATTAAAAAAAAATTGTGTAACCTTTCGAAATAAGTACATTTTAAGTTTTTTTATTTATTTATTTTTTGTTTTATTTTTGCTTTTTTGGAAATTTTGTCTTTAGAATTTAAAAACTGACTTTGAACAAACTCTTGCCAGTAAATAACATAAATGTAAATCTACGGTAAATTACCGGCAACCCAGCTGCAATAACATTGTAATTTTGGATTTTTGGATTTTTTTTTACAGTGTAAAGGTTAGGATTTAGTAAGGATTTATCTTATCAAATGTAATCAAAAATAAAAGTTGAAAATAAAAACAATACAATAAAACTACTTTAAGCAACAAACTAGGGATGCTTAACGATTAATTTATAGCAGAATAAAAGTTCTTGTTTACATCATATATGTGTGTGAACTGTGTATAATAACTTTGTATAAAAAAATGCACACACATTCATGTATATATTTAAGAAATGTTTACATGTGTATATACATTTGTATATTTATGTATAACGTATATTATATATAAATATAAATACTTAATATATATATATATATATATATATATAATTTTTTTTTTTTTTTTTTTTTTCCTTAAAATTATACATGCATGTGTGCATATTTATATATATACATATTTATTAGTGATGCACCGATGTATCAGCCGCCGATATTTATCCGCCGATTTTTGATTAATTTGAAACCATCGGCATATCGGCAATAGCACGAGAAAGGCCGATACCGATTGTTTATTAATTATCTGCTTAAAGAAATCCATTATATGTAAAAAATGAGTTAATATTGTTAATAAAATAAATGCTGAATAGCAAAAACCACCTTTGAAGGTTGTCATGCTGTCTTATTATATTTGTTTTAGCTTATTTTGTGCCTCTCTTATTATGTTGGTCAGTTGAATGTTAATTAGATAAAATCCATGTTCAGTAAAAATAATTTGATGAAGAAATAAACTAGCTAATAGACCAACTGTATAGTATTGTATACAAGTGTTTAATATCGGTATCGGCATTGGTATCGGCCAGAAGTTGTCTGTTTAAATCGGTATCGGCCCAAAAAAATCCTATCGGTGCATCCCTAATATTTATTATACATAGTTTACACACATATATGATGTAAACAAAAACTTTTATTCTGCTATAGATTAATCACGATTAATCGATAAGCATCCCTATGACAAACCTCATGTATGTTTTGATGTTGGGGCCATTCATATCTTTTGCGTATTAACATTGTGTATTAACTCACGATTGAGGAACAGTTGATCATAGTTGTGCAGGGATAGCCAGAGATGGACGATCTGTCAAACGGTTATTATTGTGACACAAATAGAAGAAACGATGCATGGAGATGCATCATTAAATCAATGGAGAGTGCAGCCCGTTGCTTAGCAACGGCAGATGTTATGGGAGTGCAAGCGTCCGAGGGCTTTGGAAACGAGGAATGCCCCCTTTACGTTGCATTCTTCTGTTTCCTTACTGCAGATTTATGCCTTTCATTCCTTAAAGAAAGTTGCTTGTACCCTATTTCTGGAAAGTGCTATAAGAGTGTAGTCTAATCCATAAACCGAGAGGCTTTTGGCTTGTATACATTCCACATGGACATAAGGAACACATTTCATGAAGGTGCTCTGTTTAATCAACACCGATATGATTTTCAGATGTTTTCGTGTAGATATAATTCTGCACCACACGCCATTCCTCTCCGATGTTTCTGGGCAGTTGAGATCCTTGTCTGATCTTAGGCTGATAAGACAAGGCTAGCGTATCTCTCATCTGCGCTCCCCGCACCTTGAAACCGCTAAATTCATCTCCTTACAATTCTTATCTTAGCTTACCACACAATGCACCCCTTCCCATCCTCATTCAATTTGCCTTTGTTAAAGAACAAAGCTCATGGAGTTCTGCAAGGACATTTCAACTTGCACATTTTCACATCTTGCACTTTTTACGCATCCCCCTTAATCTTCTCTTGCAATCGTTTCTGTTTCTTTATCATCATTTGTCGTTGACGATCTTGTTAAGCATGTCATTGTCTTGCTTCATAATGTGGTTCCTCTTGTTCTCTGTCTGTTTGTGGTTTCATCTCTATTTTTTGGCTTTTTAGTTTTACTGAAGTATTCTAGCTGGCAGATTTGCTTTCACAACAGCTTATTGGCCTACTGGCTTTGTTTGGGTGGAGATATTTGCTTTACCGTGCTGTAATCTGGTCTGTTTACCGAGGACGTCATGGAAGAAATGTCAATCTGCCGCCTCAACAGGGATTCTGCTTACACGTTGCCGCCCAAAAAAGACAAAGCCTGCCACGCCGAAGTGTTGTTATTGTACTTTTTACATATAGGTGACTCTGGACCACAAAACCGGTCTTGAGTCGCACAGGTATATCTGTAGCAATAGCCAACAATACATTAAAGGACAAGTTCGGTATTTTAGACTTAAAGCCCTGTTTTCAGATTGTTTATGATGAAATAGAATGGTTTTGACTGAAATTTCGACATTTTCGGCTGCCCTGAGAATTTTCGCGTGTTTGTGTTTCAGCTCAGACCTCTACAATGGGTTTAATGGTGCACTGGAACAATCCTTCCTAAAATGCATAAAACTTTCGTTTACAAAGACGTGAAACTCACCGAGTGGTCAGGGGTATGCTCACACAAAAATCGCTGCAAAAGATGCTTTCCAACAGCTGTTTTAGCATTCGTTGTTAACTTGTGGACCTATTTCCCCAAACGCCTCACACCCGTACATTCTTCCGCTTAGAGCTTGAATAATAAACACTCCAGCCCAGGTGGTGGCGCTAATCCGCCTTTGCCAATTGCAAGAATAGAAACAAAGTTCCCGGCGTGGAGTAATACCGTACCTCACAGGACGTCTAATACAGTCAATGGAGTTGGTAAAAACTACGATAAAACCTGTTGGAATGCGTCTTTTGGAGCGATTTTTGTGTGAGCATACCAGTGAACACCCCTGACCACTCGGTGAGTTTCACGTCTTTGTAAACGAAAGTTTAATGCATTTTAGGAAGGATTGTTCCAGTGCACCATTAAACCCATTGTAGAGGTCTGAGCTGAAACACAAACACGCGAAAATTCTCAGGGCAGCCGAAAATGTCGAAATTTCAGTCAAAACCATTCTATTTGACCATAACAAATCTGAAAACAGGGCTTTAAGTCTAAAATACCGAACTTGTCCTTTAAGGGTTCCAACGGGTCCTTGAAATCCTTGAAAGTTTGTGAATACGGGGAAAAAAAATTCAAGGCACTGGGAAGTTTTTGAAAATATACATACATAGATACAGGTCATTGAAAGTGCTTGAATCTATTTTATGCAAGAAGTTTTCTGGAATGTAGGATAATATCATAAAAATTCTAGACTTTTTAAGCACACATGCTAAACCGTTCGCTTTAAATGCTTATATCTTCTGTATGCGAATGTTGACTCATACCAAAATGCTTTTTTGCATAGTTGTGTTTGACACATGAAAACATCTCGGGTTACGTATGTAACTGAGAAGGGAACGAGACGCTGCGTCTCCCTTGCCGTCCTTCCTGCGTTCCTTTTACGCCGTCTTTGGCAATATTTCAGATAGCGATATACTTCCTGGCTCCTGCGTCACCCTGTCTTTGTCGTTAAGCCTCACCATTGGTTGAATTTGATATACACACAGACGCACTTACCCCTGGAAGCGTCCCCAAAGTGTCACCGCAGTGACGCAGCGCGAGTTCCCTCGAAAGGGAACTGTAACAATGTATCTTAAAAGGTAACACATTGTAACCTTGCTGTCACTTGAAATGTGTCCCCACATTAAGTCCTTGAATTTGAGGGTTTGGGACCTGGAAAGTCCTTGAAAGGTCTTTGAATTTGAAGTGAACTAAGGTGGGTCAAGATGATCATTAGGATAATAAGTGCAGATCATGTTCCATGAAGATATTTTGTAAATTTCCTACCATAATATATAAAAAAATGTATTTATCATTAGTAATATGTGATGCTAATGATTTAATTTGGACAACTTTAAAGGCAATTTTCTTTAATATTTTGATTTTTTGCACCCTCAGATTCCAGATTTTCAAATAGTTGTATATCTGACAAATATTGTCCTATCCTAACAAACCATACATCAATGGAAAGCTTATTTATTCAACTTTGACCTTAATTGTAAAAAAATTGACACTCTTGTTTGGTTTTATTGGTCACATATAAGTGAAATTATTTACAGTTTGATTGTGTGTTTGCGCACCTGCATATATTTTATATCTGGCCCTAGAACAGGCAGGTGAGACCGTGTCTCGCTATAGGGCGTTTTTATTACTGCAAGATTCTCTGTCTATAGTCTAAATCAAGAGACCGATGGCGCGTGAACTGTGCTTCACTCCTGACATTTAACCTTCATCAAAAAGAGAGAGAAATCGATCCACACAAGCGCTGGTTTGATGTCTGAGCCTCTGGATGATCTTGTCATGTGTGATTGGGGACTAGACTGACAGGAGATCGACTCATTCACCATTACTCGTACTGAAGGTTGTTGGACATGCAAAGCTGTGTTTCTTTATACGGCTTTCTTCTTTTGTCAGTGTAACTGTGTCTTTCATCTGGATCATTAAGGTCAAATGCAGGTTGACAGTTGGCTGTCATTGCAGTGATCTGTAAAAGAGTGTCATAGTAAACAAAATGGACTAAATGTCGTCTGTTTGTCTGTGTGTCTATAACGTATAAATCATAAGTGTTTCTCTGTGGCCAGACTGAATCACTGTAATTTCCCTTGTGCTTTTTCTCCAAAAAATCTGTAGGATGTTGTGGGCTAACTGTGACATTTTCTTTTCCCAGGTATTTGGAGATTATTATCACTTCCGGCACCATGCGGTGGAGAAGAGGTCGTTGTCAGAACACAAAGTAACACACGAACGTCTCCAAACAGAACCCCAGGTATGTGTGAAATGTACCGTTGAATACAGACTCATTTATGAACTACACCTCCAGGCAGATTTCCCCCATCAAACATTTAAACATTTCTTGCCCAACAAAAGTTGAAAGCTCACCTCACTTTGGCATGGTTAGCTTTTCCATTGAGTTTAGTAACACTTTGAAACGGGAGGGATTATAAGCGTGTCGTTATATTTGCCCTGCCTACTGCTGTGACATTATACAAGTGAGTCTTTCATTGTTAAAAGGTAGTTTGAGAACTTATAGCAGAGCACAGATGTAACCGTCACGGAAACCTGTGACAGCACAACTTTCTAGAAAATGAGAAAGAAAGCTTTTTTCAAAATTTGTGATTTTCGTTTTATTGCAGAATCTGTTAGTTGAGATCATTAAGAAGCCTCTCCTTGTTTGAGATAGCAGTTTTTGTATATTTAAAAGCGTACATTTTGCGGTTGAAATTGGCTTGTTTTTCCGGAGATTCTAGCGTGGAGAGGGGGGTGTCATTGTCTGTGTATATTTACATACTGGATAAGCGGGTGTTTTTGCCCCCGCCCCCAAAGGGAACAGCATGGCTCCTTAATAGGGATGGTTCGCCCAAAAATGAAAATAATGTAATTAATGACTTCCCATTATGTCGTTCTAAACTCGGAAGACCAGTTTAAGATGTTTTAACGTTAGATTTAGTCCGAGAGCTTTGTGTCTTCTCCATTGAAAATCTATGTACGGTTTCCATGTCCAGAAAGGTAATAAAAACATCATCAAAGTAGTCCATGTGACATCAGTGGGTCAGCTTGAATGTGTTGAAGCATCGAAAATACAGTTTGGTATAAAAATATCAAGAATTACGACTTTATTTAGCATGGTCTTCTCTTTCGGTTCTGTTGTGAACCGCGTGAAGTAACGTGACTGTAGTGTCGTGGCTGAACTGTTCCTTAGAGATGTTTGCAAAGTTTTTTTTTCAAACTTACAGCATGCGTCTTCCCAGACTGTAAACAAACTCGGGCGCACAAAACAAAAGAAAATAAAAGAAGCTGGGGCGGAACGGATAACAGTCAGGCGCGTCGTACGTCAGCCGCGTCACTGACTTTATGCGGCGCTGCAGTCGTATGGCGTCAAAGTACCGCGAGAGCTCTTCAAGAAATCTTACGGAGTAGTTTAATATCGACTCGCTCTCGCGGTACTTTGACGTCATCTGTCTGTCAGTTCTTGCAGCGCAGCATTAAGTCAAACACACATAAGTTAGACAGAGATCGTTGAATTCGTTATATAATTGGCTACATGTTTTGTCTTTCAATATTTTTCATGAAGTCATTGGCTGATGGAGGAACGAGCGAGAAATGTCACGTTTTCGACGGCGCTCTTTGGATTATCTATTATACTACCTCCTTATTTTAAATAAAAACTTTGAAGGCGGGTTCATGTGTTTAACGGAACGTAAATTACCGGAGTGTAATCTGATATACCCATACAATGTTACGATGTAAATAGTCCTTAGATTGTATATTATAATGTATTACCAGACGTTAATGTGAAATCTGATGTAAACAATAGACTATATATCTATAATTCACGGATTATACACATTAGTGGACAAAAATGGTCATTGGATGATTCACACATCTAAAAACTGGATTTGACTTGTGATCCCCACAAAGGTAAAAAAGTAATGTTTATTTTTGCATGTTGTCATTCGGACTTCTGTCACAAAATACTACATTAGGGCTGCACGATTAATCGAAAAAGAATCACGATCTCGATTCATACATATAGGCGATCTTCATTTTAAATGACGGCGATTCACTTGCATTTACAGTATTTCCCTGTATTCAGTTTCTGCGTTCAAGTGTTCACGTATTTACATTACAACAACCCAAGAATATCAGTCAAACTTGCTAACACACACTCATACAGGGTAAAACCAAACCCTATTCATTCACCAATCAGACCCGATCGTTTCTCTCCTCTCTCTCATCTCATTTGCGGTGTTCCGCTGTCACTCGCGTGACGTATAACAAGGCGGCAGACCTAAACACAGTTGTTTACTTGGTGGATCTGGAGCGGCAATTTTCACAAAAAAGAGAGGATAAACGAGTGTCACTGTGGAAAATCCTGGTGGCGACGGAGAAAGTGAAGATGCAACAACATTGGTTTCGAAAAAAGGCAAGGAAATTATTTACCTCAGGCTCCGGACGTTTCTAAATCGGAAGGCTGCAACCTCAGGAGGTCGCATGCAGGCTGTATACGTCATCAAGCCTGGTTCATTTGAGTCAACGGAGCATTACATTCGCAAGTCATTAACATACTTCAACAATTTATTATTAACTAAAAATATTAGTCATCTTTATAACGTTAATTGTTAATATTCTGAAATTAGACAGTCTTTATGATGCGCAGTTTAGAAATGCGACCTCCAGAGAGGCTGCAGCCTTCACATTGAGAAACGGCCTCTTTGCGTTCCCCATTAGAAAGGGTTTTTCGCACGAGGGGAACATTGTTACATGTCTGCGTTTCTCTCTGATGCCTCAAAATGTTGATCTTTTAGTCTTTTAAAGGTTTAACGTTAGTGTTTTAAAGTTTTAAGGTTGGCCAGTTTGATAGTACAAAAAGCACAGGTGCAATTTAACAGCTAACAAATTTTTAATTATTCTAAATTTTAAGGGGTCTAAAATAAGAAAAAGAGACTTTTAAGAAACGTTATTATAACTGAAAGTCCTGTAGCACATTTTTTAGTTAAGTGCATAATAAATGTTTTTGTTAAAATAAAGAGAATCGGGTGAGAGAATCGGGATCTCAATTCCCATGGAAAAAATCGGGATTCACATTTTAGCTTGAATCGTGCAGCCCTATACTACATATGATGCTAGAACATCTGTAAATCAAAACGGCTTTACAGGGGGTATGGCTTAGCTAAATGAGATGTATATGACCCCTATTGTCTCCCCCAGCTGGAAAAGAGAGTACCTTTCATCTCAATTTTTTCGGTTTGAGTTTTTCTGAGTTCCTAAATTCAAATGGCCACAACTTCTCCAAATCTTATCAGATTTCCATGTGTTACACATCGTTGGAAAGCTTCGAAACTGCACTTTCAGAATCTGTGAATAACTTAAAATGGCCCAGATCCAACTTGTGTCACTACTTTCCGTGACTGGTCACAGATGACAACATGTTTGTTCGGGACAGCACAAGCTAGCAATTGTCGAGTATAAATGTCGGTGAAATGCAAATAAAATTTGGTGAGATTAAATTAGACCTGTATTACAGACCTGACATGTTTTTGTTAAACTTTAGCTCTACTTTAGCAAATGGGTCAGCACCTTGTGGCTATTCATTAGTGTCCTCAATGCTTTCAAGTTTGTTCGACTTCTCACGGTTACTTTTCCTTTGGGACTAAACCTGAAGACTAATCACTGTTGGGATTTTTAAAGACACCAGGGGCAGCACGCTCAGTCCTTCATCCTAGTAATTATCGCACCCGACACCCTGTAAATCTCTTCTTTTCTTACTTGTCTTGTAAGGAAATGTGGGTGGGATTTTTCTTTCTTTATCTTTTCTCAACCGTTCCTAGAAACCTTGTTGGTTTATGTTTCGACGTCCAATTGTGTCTTGAATATAATCTTTCCGTTCACGCCTTTAAATGTGTAGCTCTAATACAGAACCTCCCCAATTTCTCATTCAAAGAATTAAAGTTTTATAGCTTCTCATGTCACACCTTGAAATACGAGCATTTAGAGTTGCGTTGCCCGTGATGCATTGACCTGACATCTGCATTTGTTCAGAGCAGCCTCGGTATTTGTCGCTCACCGGCTGCCCCGATCCAGATGGCGAGCTCCTAGCCGGTTTGAAACACAAACCCCGCAGTTTTAATGCCGGAGGACTTGAAGGGCTAGAGACCCCCTTAATGGAAATCACCGACTGGACCCGTATGGACCATTACTCACCTTTTAGAAGGGGGGTTAAAAAGTCTGTCTTGAAACATGGTTTCAGCAGCACGCTCCATCAGCCCAAATGGCTTCCAGGAGCAAGACAGTCTTCCCTGGAGATAAAAAAACTCTCCATTGTCCAGTGTGCTGTGATGAGGTATGTGAGTTATGAGCCTACCTGAGACTGAGAGGCCGCATGCAGAGCCGGGTTTGCTTCATTTCTTTCTGTAATGAGAGCATAACGTATTCGTTTCTGAAGAGTTGCTCCTGTTCATGTGCAGCCAACGATTTGTCCCAGAGTTGTGCAGAATCTAGTCATCTTTTAACACCTACATGACAGTCTGAGCCCCAACCCTATATATATATATATATATATATATATATATATATATATATATATATATATATATATATATATATATATATATATATATATTAGGGGTGGCACGGTCCATGAAAAAAATCCGAACCGTTCGGTTCGCTTGTCTCGGTTCGGAGCGCGTGTGTACCGCACGGTTCAACGGTTCATGGCATGCGCAATGTAGTCTCATGCCCTGTATGTGACCTCAGATAGCGTGTTTCCCTTTTGCGCGAAAGAAGAGGTGACTGGTTTGGAGTATAAGTACTGCGGGTTATGTTACGTGTAGAAATGGCAAGTGGGAGAGAAAAGGAAGTCTGCCCGCAGTTGGAGGATGCGCCAGCGTCGTATAAGTTTGGTGTGTGGAAACATATTTTTATTTCATGTTACTTATGATGACAGCGGAAATAAAACAATAGATAGAACTGCAGTCTATGGGTTGAATATTCTCCAACAGCCACAGGAGATCGCCTTCTCTCCGACCATTTATCTAATCTGAGGTACTGACAACAATGTTTTACGTCTTTTCATATTCAGCGCTATTTTTAGCCTTTCATTGATAAAATTAAAGCGGCTGATTTCCGCGTAGTTTCATTTTGCTAGCGTGTGAAAGTTGCGCGATCTTATTTCAGAAATTGCCCCTCAAAGTAATCAGAAGTGGTCAAAAGTGGACAAAAGAGACTTAAAGAGATTTTAATATTACAGGTGCAAAGGTTATGTTTCTCTCTCGTCCACATAAATTCTCAGTATTAAAGCAGCCTCTCAGTGATAAATCTAAGAGCTACACTGAAGTTGGCATTTTAATAAATGCAAGTTATCTTTGTGTTCTAAAAATGCACATAAAGTTTATGTAGATGGCAATACACATTCTCTTTTTTGCCAAATAAATGAAAAGCATGTTGAAATCATCAATGTCTTCCCTCTTGCTCGATCAAAATCTCATCTGGCTTTCCTCAGAGATGGTCCAATGTGCTTAAAGTCAAATTCAGTTTGTGCATGATTACATGATATAACTTTTTTTAATACTGTATCCTAAATTATGGATAATTAATACATTAATAAGATAATACATTTCTGGAGTGTTAAAAATTTAAAGAAAAAATAACAACAAGAACCGTACTGAACCGTGAACCGTGACCATAGAACCGTGATACGAACCGAACCGAGGGTTTTGTGAACCGTGCCACCCCTAATATATATATATATATATATATATATATATATATATATATATATATATATATATATATATATATATATATATATATATATATATATATATATATATATATATATATATATAGCCAAGGAAAAAATTAAGAGACCACTTCAGTTTTGACATTAATAATAATTTTAAGATGTATTATGATAATTTCAGTCCAGTGGCTGTTGAATTTCAACAAAGGCAAACCCCGGGAGTGACATAAAGTCACCCAACAGCAAATGTGAAAGACAGCATGATAAGACACATGCGAATAAACCATTAGTATTTTGTTGTTGATAAATTCATTTTAACTTGTTTTCTCTGCAGTATTGAAGTTCAGAAAACTTTTTTGTAATTTTGACCATGTTTTCCCCATTTTAATTTTCATTAAATAAATGCCAATATAAACATAATTTTATCAAGAATTTGACAGAAAAGTTGTCGGAAGTTGAAAGAATGAAACAAAAATGATAATTTTATTTAAACACATACCTATAAATATTAGCGATGTGCACGAATGGTAAAATATTCAATATGCAATAATAATACGAATAGAAAAAATGCTAGTCAAATGTTTGGTTGTTTTTAAATCTTTCCCCACCAGAGTTTTTAAAAAAAATTGCCAGCCAGCGCCAGCTTTTTTATGATTTTCACAAAAGTTTAATGCCTTCCAGAAAATGTTCTTCTTTAAAAATATATAAACATACAATATAACAACGGAACCAGACCCTCAGCTTTAAAAAAAAGTTTCATCCCATCTTTATTTGTTCTCTTTTTATCACCTCTCAAATATGGGTAGGTTTCTTCAAAAATACGAAATTTTGAACAAAAAACTAAAATAATTGCATTTTTGTGAAGGACTTTTGATAGAGATCAGGTTCAGAGCGATGATCAAAACATATGCAGAGTTTTAAAAGTTTTGTTCTAAAGGGCGATTTATAGTCGTGCGTAGGTTCTATCCGTAGCCTGTGCGTAGCTCTGCGTAGCCTGACGCGCACCTCGCAAAATTTTAACAGCGTGTCAGATCTACGCGGGCCGCAAGCGCTGTGATTGGTCCACCAGAACCCCTCCTGTCAGGTAAAAAAAACTGCGTCATAGGTATTTCCGTTTGTGACGGTCAAAACAAAGATGAGCCAACTTGAGGAGTGATTTAACTCAAACTGCATCAAAAGTCGCTGTTTATTTACTTCCATCATTGCTGGTCTTCTCAAATTATACACAACAAGTTGCTGTTTCTTCCAACGCGGAACCTACGCCATCGCGGCTACGCCGTAGGACCCATCAAATCCCTCTGTGTGTGTCACACGTTGTCTGTCATATACGGCCATTCGGCCAAAGTCTCAGAAGTTAGCGGGAGTGAGAAAATGGCAGAAAATGTAACACCTGCAGCTTTCAAAGCCGACATGTGGAAGCACTTTGGCTTAAAAAAAAAGTAAAAAAAATCAGCTCTATTTTTTTAATTTTTGATAAAAAAGAAAAAGAATTGCAACTTGCAATGTACCGTATCGTGGCCCATGCGGCGTGATATGTATCGTATCGTGAGGCCCTCGCCAATACCCAGCCCTAATTACCGCAATGGCCGTATATGCTATATCTACATTGCACAGACTTGCGATAACTTACATTTGTTTATGTGTCTATACTTGGTGTGTTGCATGCTTAGATTGTCCAAATTAGACCAATCAGAATGTGTTTCCCACACATTGACTTTACTTGGGCGGGCCGCCATTTTTCCATGTTTCTGAACTTTAGCCAAGTTGTATGCATTAGAGATCTTCACGGAGGGCACGGGACCCGTACAGTTCCGGGTCTATATTTTAAATGGTCAGTCGGGTTTGGGTCGTTCCCAGTTTTTACCCCAATTACTTCGGGTCACGGGTTGATTGAAGAACGGCCATAATGAGAGTCAGTCAGCGCTAACACGCTATAGTGCGGTTTCTATGGCGATAACAACTGACTCTCGTTTTTATGAAGTCACAACCACGCACTGTACATTCTTTCTCCCATTTGTATAATATTATTATTAATGAACCGTCTTTTTATATCCAAAATGTTTGCTCAGAGAGAACAGAGATTGTAGCAAATAAGCAATGCTAATGTCAAGGCCATTGCACTGAACGAGCAATTATAGCTCAAACGGTCAAACAGTTTTTATGTAAGCTGACTCTAAATTACATATTTTTTTATATCTAAAGTGACCCGTCAC
This sequence comes from Paramisgurnus dabryanus, assembly GCF_030506205.2. Taxonomy (NCBI): domain Eukaryota; kingdom Metazoa; phylum Chordata; class Actinopteri; order Cypriniformes; family Cobitidae; genus Paramisgurnus; species Paramisgurnus dabryanus. The sequence goes on along the minus strand of NC_133338.1, from coordinate 4,955,336 downwards.
CGGAACAGCAAGTAAACTTTTGAATCTGAAATAATGAGTAGATTAAGCTTTTTTTAATCAGCAAGAGAGGAATAGAAATAGAGGCACTTTTACTGCTTCTACATAAACCTATCACATTCATAATTTCTAGACCCATTTTTAATCTATAGACCTACATTGGCTATCATTAATTTACTATACATATTATTGTATAAAGTTTGATAGTCTCTCTACACCTCTCACAATGTTAATAAATCCTTTTAAAGGGGGTCATCTTTACAAGTATTGCAGTAAGTTAAAGTGCAGTCAGCTTTGTTCATGCAAAAGACAAAGCGAAGAGAGATTTGGGTGGTTGGATTTATGAATTTGATATGAATGTTCAATAAATCAAAGTATTGGGTTATGGTCACAAATTACTAGTTGTTTGTCACACGTATAAATTCAACACTATTTGTTATGAAGAACAGTGATTAGTTTTATGCTTAATGATGCATTGTGATTTTATGTTAACCTTTTTACAAATACTACCAAATAATTTTTTTGGAAAGGCCAGCAAGTTAAAGGCAGAAGTAGTCGAGAAAGATTGTGGACAAGCAAAACTGTCTGTGTTTCAGCACTTTAGGAATGTGGGTGCGCAGATCTATTTTAGTACGTAAAGAATGTGAACATGCAAATCTGTCTGTATTTCCATGAAGTATTAAATAAACTTTAAAATGACTTTGGTTTGGTTTTGATGAACTTGCAAAGCATCATGTTGCAAATTTAATTTTAGCGCATGAATTAAACTTATTTTAATACATTTGGCATTTAACATGTTTGACACGTGTCGTAACTCGTAACATTTGATAATTTTTGAGGATTTTAACTGGAATATTTTGAATATTTTTGTAAATCCTGGAAGGATTTTAACTGGAATATTTGGACAGCCCAAATGGCTAGGGGCCCAGGGTTTCTCGCAGCACATTTTAGTTCAGGCGGCCCGCCTAAGCTTGGAAACCCTACCGCCTTAACTAGGTCATCCAAAACAAAAAAAATTATATTCGCTGCACAAAAGACCGTCAAGTGCATCTCGGAGAATAGCGCATACACGCTTTACACCGCGAGCAGGGACGCTAGGGGCCCAGGGTTTCTCGCAGCACATTTTAGTTCAGGCGGCCCGCCTAAGCTGGGAAACCCTACCGCCTTAACCAGGTCATCCAAAAAAAATATATATATTCGCTGCACAAAAGGCCGTCAAGTGCATCACGGAAAATAGGGCATACATGCTTCACACCGCCACACAGCCGAAATGAGAAAGACGTAGTCCATCATGTCTGGAGGATAGCCAGTTAATAAAACGCGTGTCCGTGAGAACTGTAAATGGACTTATGTTTGGGGCTATTTAAGCCTGTTATTGTATTAGTCTATAGTTCTTGCAAATTTAAAGTAAGTTAAATGGTGATTTTGTTGTTTGAGCAACCTGCTAGCAAGATTTCACGTGTCTGTTGATTAGATATACTTGTTGAGCGCACTTGCTCACTTTATTTATATGCATTATTTACATGCTACAGTAGTTACACTCCTTTAAGACAATGTAGTTAATATAATAAAAAAGTAAGTTTTTACAATTTTTGCGCTATCTATCATCATTCTAGATGTACAACATCTGCTTTAGTTTGTGTTTATTAACCCTTTAGTTTCAATTCATCACGCAGTTATTCCCATTAGGATCTACCATCTTTCATTTTGATTTTGCCGTTATGTTGACAAGCACGCGAGCAAAATTGGAAGAATTATTTTACATAATAAAATATTTTACTACCTTGGTATTCTAAGCATATGGTTTTTATAACTTTACAAATATTTTTTATATAATTATTAGTGGAACATTTTATGCATCTTTTTTTGACCTCAAAGAATATCAGACCCCCCCGTGACATCTGGCAGGTTGGGAACCACTGCTCTAAGTCAATGTAATTTCTGAAATGACACGCCAAATTCTCTAAGGGTGCTTTCATATTAGTGGTGTAATACTCTGTCAATTATATTGCCTTAAAAATCCCCCAGTCATTAAAATGATTGACAGCAGGTTGTTGTGATTGCGTCAAATTGTTTTCAGTGTGAATTATCCTTTAACAGGTCATGAAAGTGCATGGTGAAAGTTGTGCTGCTGTTGTTTTTACCAGTTGTCTCGGCCTCGTTGCCTTCGTTCTTCATGTGACTGCCCTTCTCAACTTCCTGTTGTTGAAGTTTTTGGCTCCCATTCACTTCAGATAGAGGAACCTCTGAATTATACATCCTTACCCAAACAATAGCAACACGGTTGCCATGATGGAAATGTTTTCACTGTGCAGTCTTTTTGCTTTACCACATTACCTTTTTAATGAAAGGAGTGATTGAAAAGTCAGCTGTCATATTAAGTTAAATGACGGACACACTAGTCATGACACCATGACTGTTTCAGGCAAATACATTGGCTTTATTAGCTGAATGTTTCTGATTACTGCCATCTTGATTCGCGATTTTATCTGAACCTTCTGTATCACTAAGTCAGCCCCCAAAAATCCATTTCCTACTTAAAAGTCCTCTGGCAGCATTCATATTCTCTTTAAAAACACGTTTTGGCTTGAAGCAAACATCCGAGCTGTCATCGTCACAGCTATGTGAATCATGAGGAAACGGATTATAAAACATATAGCCAGGCCTTAAGGTCAAACCTATTAGAATTGTCGAACAAAATACTGTCTCTAATTGAGCTTCATTTCAGATGAGGTCGATCTTTTCAAGTTGCGAACGCTTATGTGTGCTACTTTTCTAATTACCGTATTACTGTTGGTCATTAATCAATGGGGGGAAAAGGATACCGTTCAGACGAAATGTCTCTCCCTAATAACCTGCCAAACGGGACGGTCTCAGATTTGCATTCCGACTCTCCTCCAGCACTACGCTTGAAGTTTTCATGCATCTTCATTGGCTCGAATTCTGACGATAACATCTCAATGGACTTTTGGTCGACCTTATCTCGCATGCGTTCAAAAAGATCTTACCACAAAGAAACTTAAAAAGTTGACTAAATCAGAAAAATGTGTTTTCAGGTCTTGCCTGGATTTAGGTTGGGTAAGAACTTTGAAATTGACCTTTTTTCTTTCTTTAAATATTAATCTTATTTGAACTCGGTGGGTTTTCATTTGGGTAGACTCTTATCTCGGCTGAATAAAGCTCACAGACCGTAGTCGTGACCATTTAACATTTATGTAGTGAATAAATACATGGTGTTTAAGAGATTACCAAAACCACAAATTCCCCTTAACTACTTGCAAAGTCAAACTGTGACAACATGACCTAAACTTTGAACAGTACTCCGTACATAAGAGAATTGTTAATTATTAACAAAACCAACTAAAGAAAGCACATATACTTCAGCTTCAGTCTGCCCCCATCAATATTAAACTTTCTAATATTAAACTAAAGTAATATTAAAGTTATTATTGCTTTATAAAGTTATTTCATGCCTATGTGCTACATACATAAATTATAGCTTTAAACTGGAAGGCTTGTTGAGTAGAGGGATGCGGTTACTTTTCAAAGCAATAAAAGTCCCCCTGTGGTGAAAAACTAATTTTTTTATTGTTTATATGTCTATGTGGTGCTTTAAGTATACTTTAAGACAAACCATCTGCAAATTCATTATTCAACACTACTGCTGAGTATTTTCTCCATAAAATTCAAGTTTTCCGAAGACAGACTTCAATCTATGGTTTGAAATTGCCTTTCCTATGTTACAAACATGTGACCAATCACGTGTGGATCAGGAAAAATCGGTGTTCAGCCGAACAAGACCGAATACATTTTACTGAACAATGAGGTTTTTGATGACGTGATCGAATAGCAACCAGTGCAGATTCAGCAAATGCAGCAAATGTTGGTGAAAGCTTTTTAAAGTGTCCAAGAAAACATACAGCACTACAAGTTTCATTTATCATTTAAAATCAAGACATCCTGAACACCACCCAGCGTATGAGAAAGACACATTGGCGGTGATCATGGGTATTAGTCTGCTGAATGCACAAGCACGGAGAACGAGAGACTTGCGCTGTTCATTTCATGTCATAGATGAGAAGAGGAACGATAAACAGCAACTGCAGTATGTAATAAAAACTTCCTAAAACTGGTAAAGTCCTACAATATATTAAACGAGAAATAAAACGTTTGAGAGCGCTTTTTCCTCTGCCATGCTCCTGTCAACTTTGACGCCGTCTCAAGGGGGTCACACACCGGATGAGAAGCGCCACGGCATGAATCTAAAAACAAAATACATTAATTTATATGAATGTATGCACACGACTGTGAGCTGTGACTCAGGACACGGATCAAATTTAGAGCACAGAGCGTCGCTCACATAGCTTAACATTTAAATGACATCATATTTGTCCCAAATCGTTAGCGATTAACAATGGCTGCTAATGTATATTTTGTAGGGCCCTATAATTTCCACAATCACGGAATCGCGGACGGAATCGCGGAATTGGCAAATTAACACTGAATCTAGTGTTAACGTGGAATTTCGCTGAATTTGACATATTTTGAAGAAAATTCAGTTTTTGTGTGCGAGAAGAACGTATATCTGGGGAAAATGCAGACTGCACAGCAAAATCACCAGTGTTAAATCTACACTGATGGTGTTTATATGGGTACCACCGGACCTAAATCGGAGTAAATCTGGCCGACACACCTCATGCCGTCGTTTCAGACCCCCTCCAAAACACTGAAACCATGCGAAGCGGCTCTCCACGATGCTTAGGACTTAGTTCAGAGCAGTTTCCACATGACTTTTATGTGACCGGAAAACTGTACGTTTTGTCAACATTTTGTTCACCGTGAGCGCAAAGACACTCTCTCATCCACGTCTGTCTCACTGCACCTCTCTCACGTGCACGTGCTTTCGCATCTGTCTGAAGTCCGAACACAAATCCTCATGTATTTATTCAGTTTTATGCATTTCATGCGAGCTGAGGCAAACTATTCCTCGCATTTAAAATATAATCATCTGCATCATGGCGCCGCTCTCTCTCTCTTTCGCTCGCACGTGCAAAGAGCGCGCGCTCATGCTGTCCGAAGTCAGATCACTATCCTGTGTATGTTTGTAAAGTTATATGCATTTCAAGCGATTGTGTTTAAAATATGGAACTGCTTTGACACGTGTAGCCTTCTGCAATAACACTAAACAATGCATTGAATTGACTTGTGTGTGTGTGTGTGTGTGTGTGTGCGTGCGTGTGTTTGTGTGTGTAAATGCATGTTTTACAGTCATTAAGTAATCGTGTTATCCCGTTTTTCCCAAAATCATTTACATTTTAATCATTTTAATCTTTTTATGACTAAAATAACAGTAAAGGGTAAAAAAAAATAATTGCCAAAAATTTAAACGGATAAACGGAATTTGGGAAAAAATTAAACGGAATTTGGGAAAAAATAAAACTGATTTTATAGGGCCCTAATTTTACCGTAGACGCTATCTGACTAAGCTTGCGCTATTTAATGCGAACTTCTGGTGTACAATCATATTTGTCCCAAATCGTTAGCGATTAACAATGGCTGCTAACGTATATTTTGTAGGGCCCTATAATTTCCGCGATCACGGAATCGCGGACGGAATCGCGTAATTGGCAAATTAACACTGAATCTAGTGTTAACGTGGAGTTTCGCTGAATTTTTAAAGAAAATTCAGTTTTTGTGTGGGAGAAGAACGTATGTCTGGGGGAAATGCATACTGGGGGAAGTAAATCTGGCCGACACACCCCATCCCGTCGTTTCAGACCCCCTCCAAAACACTGAAACCATGCGAAGCGGCTCTCCACAACGCTTATGTGTGTGTTTGTAAAGTTATATGCATTTCAAGCGATTGTGTTTAAAATAAAGGGTAAAAAAATAATTGCCAAAAATTAAAACGGATAAACAGAATTTGGGAAAAAATTTAACGGAATTGGGAAAAAATTAAACAGATTTTATAGGGCCCTAATTTTGCCGTAGACGCTATCTGACTAAGCTCGCGCTATAAAATGTGAACTTCTGGTGTACAATACCTCATCAAGGTGCTGCTCAACATACAGTGCTGCATAAAAGCATCGTTGCAAGTTTCTTAAGGCAGAGTAATGAATAGGTTATTTGCATTTTGTGTGGGAATAGAAGATCAGATTAATATCCGTTTAGCCAAGACTCATTTATGTGGTCGAACGTTACTGGAACAATTTTAAGGTCAGATATCTATCTGATAAGAGAAGTGACAAGGTGTAAAAATAATTTGTTAAATAATGTAAAAGAAATTGTAAAACGGACATTCTGAAAATGTAACTTGTGCAATGTTGAAAAAAATGTGCAAAATATTTAGGAAAATGAAAAATATTTTTTTTTGTTATTCAGCATTCAGCTGAGTATTTCATTTTAGTCAGCTTCTGCCAAGAATTTTCCTTTCGGTTCAACATTTGCTATTATGATGCCCAAAGGTGAGTTTTCAATGATAAAATGATCGACTACAGGGGGACTTTAAGTGCACTTTTTTTCCCGACATACAACAAGAAAAATCATTTGGTTCAGAGTATTATAGAGACGTAAGGATGGGATATTTTCATGTGGGCAAATAAGCAGCCATTTAAAAAAACGTGTGGAATACATATCAGTAAAAATATGATGGCCATTTGCAGACTGATCACTATGATGGTACACAGTCAAGGCAGTGACCGTCACGGCATGCCACCATGTTTTTCACTTACCTGTCACATCTCTGTATGTGTCATCCATGTGACTAATTCTCCTGGTAGACAGTGAGCGGTGAGAACTGGCATGCTGCACTGTCAATCAAACAATCTGCCAGCGTCTGCATTTCGTTTTCCAGCTCGGCTGCAGGCAGTCTCTGGCCTAGAGAAACTGCTTCATATCTTTCAGCGGGTGCTCGCTTTCTAAGAGCCCAAGGAGACAGAAGAGGACACTTTGTGCTGTCTGACTGTCAGCAGCTTTCCTCTGCTGTCCACAGTTGTCTCCTATTAAAAACGTCTTGAAATCAATATCGGCCCCATTTACTTTCCTGAAAAATGTCCCCGGTGTGCGTGATTAATCAATTAATGTTATTCTAACAAAGATCTCAGCAAATGTAACCCTTTCGTCACCTCTGAAAACATTTCTTGCTGAGGTAACTGATCTAAAAATATCAAAGCTTACTTTTTAACAATAAAATCAAATCTAGATTTTTCTATTTCACTCAAACCTGACCATACAAAAGCTATCAGCATTGTAAAAAAAATGTTTCATTGTGCAGTATTATTCTTTGTTTACTTGTTTCCTATTTCTGAATCAGCCGAGCTGGACTGCCGGTAAATCATGGAAGGCGGTGTTTCCCGTATTCCTCTGACTGTGTTGTTTGTTTTTTTCAAGGTAATGTGGGCAGAACAGCAGGTGGTGAAACGAAGGAAGAAGAGAGATATTTACTCTGATCCAATCGATCCGAAGTTTGCACAGCAGTGGTATCTGGTAAGTAAATGGTTCATGTGTGTTTGTTTGCTCATTTGCAAACAATGCTGCCCGCTCTGAATGAGATGCTGAGATATTCTGTTCACGTTGACGGGACTCTGCTCCCTTCGCCCATGTTAAATTAGAAGTTGCGTAATGGTGAACTCGGTCCCATTATGGTCATCCGGTGGAGCTTCAAGTTTAATCAGCCGGTTACGATTTGGCTCTTTGGAAAAATTCCAGCCAACTTGGCATGTGCTCAGGTTGCGATTTTGGCACTTCAGAGAAATGCCAGCCATGTCTGCATGCGTTCAATCCAGAATCTTCCTATAGCAGAATTTATGCATTTGTGTGGTTGGCATTTTTGTGACCACAAATACAAAAAAAGAAAGCCTTAAAATCTGTTTTTCTAAGTCTATAATTAAAGTTGCATTGTTTAACTTTTAAATGGATCTCTTGACAGACATGTAATGTAATATAATATACATAACTATATTATCAGGGGTGTATAGACCATTTTGCAAGATGTAAACAACACTGGTCCAGAAGCAATTCATGTTTAATTTTTTTAACACTACATAAACGTTGGGATAAAATGCGACCAACAGAACATATAGAACTGAATCAAAAAGTTAAACAAACATCTTCAAGATATATGTGAAATAAAGAAACCGGTTACAAACTGAAATAGGAAGTGTTTCTGCACCAGTGTTATTTACATCTTGCAAAATGGTCTATAAAGGCCTTACATAATGTACTGTATTGTTTTTATTACCTTAGAATGAGCCGTTTTTATCTACATACTTTATTACATGGAAGTCGCCTTCATGTTTCTATAGTAGCTTTAAACCAGGGGTGCCCAAACTTTTTCCTATCAAGAGCCAAAAACCAAACCTGACCTAAAAGGAAAGTTGCCCTGATTCTCCTAATTTATAATTTCCGAGCAAAAGAAACGAGCAAAAATTACCCTGTTTATGCATAACTAGTGCAGTTTTATTTTCAGAGGTAACTGCTGTAAAAAGAAATAATTTTGCCATTTTTTTTTTTTTTTAATTGTTGTCTGTGTTCTACTGCCTTGACCTCTCCGTTATTAGCCTGAGTTCGTTCAGTTTCGTGATTCATGCTAAACACCCCTCAAGTATGCATGTACATATACAATATTCACTTAAATTCCTTGCATTTAACTTAAATTTACATAATGTACATATAAAACATAAAATGTTACATTTTAGAAAATGTTTCATTAGAATTATGAACATCTGCGTCAATGACGCTTATCCTTTTTCCTTATCTCACGTGGCATGACGGGCCAAATTAAACATAATAGCTTGCTCAATAGTTTGGGCACCTCTGTCCTAAACAGACAAACTGTTATACAGAGCGTGTTTCATCTCTACGGGGTCTCAGACAACATGTTTGTCTTGTGGCATCTACTGTAGCTTCTCTATGCGTTTCGAAATTGAGGTTGATTGCAGTTCGCCATCTCACCACTAGATGCTGCTAAAAATCCAAACTGTACCTTTAAATTCTTGTAAAAGTATCTTATTATTTTTGTAAGTGTTTGATAAGACAACAATTCCTATTACTTTTGCTTGTGCACAGCTTTAAAGGCAGGGTAGCTGCTTTAAAAAAAAAATGCTAACTAGCACTGAAATCACGATCCCACCCTCCATTCAAATCGCCATCCAAAGCCACACCTCCTCTCAAAGACATGAACACCATGACCAGAACCCTTTTCATGTCTCATTGACCAATAAGAAAACTTTACAGTACAAAGTGATTAAAATTAGAACATAAACAACTGTTTTAAATTGGAATTAGATACAGCACGGTTTTGGTTGAGTAGACGAATTGGAACACTAATTCGTTAAAGAGTAACTAAACCCTAAACCAACTTTTTTTAGTTGATGATCTGTAAGAATGGGGTTTTATTAGTGCTGTTCATTGCTTTTAGTAAGTTTTTTGACATTTGGATATAAAGTGTTTCAATACTACAATATATGGTGTAAAAACGTCTGAGTGCTGCCCTCTTCAGGTTGAACGGTGGCTACTGCAGTTGAATTTTTCTATTGGATGTTGGGTCCAAGAAATAACTCGTGACGTAAGCAGGTTCAAGCTCACCATGCCCTTGTTACGATCTCACCACACACTTAGTTCGTCCCCTCTATCTCCGTTGGGATCTGCCCACTTTTCTCGCATTTTTCAAATATTGCAGTGGGTGGAGTCAGGCTCTGACCAGGGGTTTAGTTACGCTTTAAGGTACACAAACTACATAAGCAACACAATGTTTCATCAAAATTGAATATCTAAATCCATCTAAATATCAAATAAATCATAACGCTTACCTACCTTTCCTAAAGAAACACTGCAACAACCTTTTCAGACCCTTTGCCTCCCGCAGCTGTTGCCATCTTGAAATAGCAGTGAAGTTGCCAATGTTAATTCAGGTTTTTGCTCTTTGCCAATCTAAACGGTTGTGTCGTTGTTGTTTCAAAAAATGTAGGGACTGACCGATACCACTTTTTCATGTCTGATACCGATGTCGATAACACAACCTTGAGTATCGGTTGATACCGATTCAATACCATCTCTATTTGAATCAATTAAGCTTTAAATAACACAAGTAGCCGTACAAAAAGCTTAAACAGAGCTACAGAACTCAAACGTTTTACTGTGCAACAAATGACTGCATATCTAAGACTCTTTGTGTAATGCCGCTGCTTCATTTTTATTAAAATGTTTAAAACAGGGTCTAGTAGCAACTTTTTAGTTAGTCAGCACAAAAATTCCAAATTACATTTAAGGTGTAACTTTGGACAATTTAAAGTGCAACTTTGTGCAAATTCATGTTGCTTAGCAAGTCACGCTTTACCCCAAGTTGCCATGACAAGATCTGTGTTGGATCGGATTGTACTCCCAGACTTCTACAATATTCGATCTGCCATTTTCGACAATACTGGACTTATATCGGTACCAAATATCGTATCGGCCCACCTCTAAAATTTTATTATTTGTTTTGTTGAATGCTAGGGATGCTCCGATCAGGGTTTTTGCAGGTCGATACCGATCACCGATTTGTTGTCTTCGTGATCGGCCGATACCAATGCCGATACCGATTTTTCAAGCTGATATGCAAGCTTTTTGATGACTGTTACTGTTAACATTTTTTCTAGATAAAGTAATAACACAGATGTTGCCTTTGTTATATTACTTGCAGTAATTAGGTTTATTATTGTTTTAATAGAGAATCAAAAAATTAGCACAACAAATATTTCTTCTGCAAAGAGAAATTTAATATGCCTTTAAAAAGTCTTATGTCTGTTAAAAGTGATAAAAATAAAACATTTCACAGTCTAAACTGTATGAATTAAACATACACGCATTCGTATGAAGTATAACAGTTCTTTAGTGAAGAGCAGAAAGTGATTTTATTGAGAGATGAATTAGGATACTGTAGCTTTAAGACGTGAGAGAGATGTCTGTTCACGTGCACTGATGACTGAGGCTTCTGTGTGTCCATGCGCCGGATGTACGCGGACGAGAGCAGCTGTGAGGAAAATGAAAGTTTAAACGCTCAAACTTTAAAACGCATGCAAATAATAAACTTTTGGCATGAGGATGCAATTATCCGCGATAGATGTGTGTTGTATACGCTGTTTAATGGGGATGTGAAGACGCGTCGCGCTGTTGATCAGATCGTGTCCTCATAGAAAATACGCTTATCACTGCAAACGCAAAGAGAGAAATGCAAATCTGCATGTCACACACGAGCGATGGGTTATAAAAATGCTCGCATTGCGTAAAAATGGTCTCTAACTGCAGCCGCATTCAGGAGCCCTATGTTGACAAAGGTAAACAGAAAGATCGGTTTAGGAGATCGGCAAATTTAGCGAGGACCGATCAAGTCATTTAATGACGTTATCGGCCGATACCGATCGGCGGCCGATCGATCGGAGCATCCCTATTGAATGCGCTGATGACGCATGATGTCTGCGTCAACTAGATAGGCTAGACGTTCACAGAAGAGTGCAAAAATTGCATTTGTCCAATTATTGCATTCGGTCAGAGTTCAGTGATTTGTTAAATTTTTTGATCCTATGCCTTTCACAGATATTTATACGAATACATTTAGTCACTTTAACATAGTGATTGCTATTAGGAAGTGAGGAGACTTTTAACCAGCATAACTACAAATGTTTCTGGATCAAATCTGCTACCCTGCCTTTAAAGGATATCAAGGTTTTTTATTCCATACAGTCAGATGATGAACTCAAGAAGCTTAACTTTTAATAATTATTTTGAATACTTGACACACGCTCTATTAAACATGATGTTTGTTGCTACACCAGTTGAGTCAGCTGTGGTTTAAAAATACACCTGCTAGACAGGCACGATTAGTGGTGTTTGATTAGTTAGATAATTACAGTAATCTGCAGGAACAGCTTTAAACTGCAGTTTTTGAGCAACTAAATGCCCACCCCTAACAGAAAGCATGTAGGGCAAAATATGATGCATATGCAATTTAAAGGCTGATTTTCGACAAATGCCAGAACAAACCCTTGACTTAAGACAACTAGTGATGTTGCGGTAATGGAATTTTTCCACCGGTTAATCAGCGTGTGACAAACCCGGTGATACTGGTTTCACTGGCTGGCAGGAGATTATAAATGCACATACAGCCGTGCACATTTTACTTTCTCTTTTGAATTAGAGGCAAATGTTTTAATGCAGCGCTTGCGTAAGTTGCGTTAAATCGCTTATGAATGCGATGCGAGGGCAGCAATTGTTTAATTAAGTGCTTGAGGCAGTGTGCACAGTGTACTTCTGACAGAAGCCTGCCAGTCCCAAGCTGAACAATCGACCCCTCCTCCATTTAAATTGCTGTTTGAGAAAAAACACAAGACCAAAACAATCTCTCTTATTTTAAACATTATATATATATATATATCGTCATTATCAGTCAGCTCACCTCACACACTCTTGACAGTAATAAAATAAATCTGATGCTGCGTTTACACCAACCGCGTTTCAGGCGTCAAAATCGCGTCTACCGTGCCTAGTTTGCCGCTTGAACAGTTTGAATGCATTTGCGCATGTAGAGCGAAGTAGATGCGTGGAAAAAGCTAACATTTGACGCGCTTCAGAGGCAAAATCGGCTTCTTGTGGGAGGGGCAAGTGCTATGCGGTTGTCTGTTTGCAGGATGGCTGATGTTGATTGTGCATTTATCGAGAGAGTTACCCGTTTGTATTTCGTCACCTTACTATAGGGGAAAAAATAAACGGCGCGGGTCGATAAACGTCATGTGACTCAAAAGTGAAATGTCTATTTACAAATTACCAGGTTGCCCAATGTCCTCACTGACACTCTTCCAAGCGAGGTCCTTTTTATTCCTGTTTCTATAGAAATAAGAACTTGTGTCGTATAGCTCCGGGTGACTGCTCACGGATAATATCAAGCCTTCATGCTGAGTGAGTGACTCCGTGCGGGGCTGCCGCCACGCTCCTGATTGGTTAACGCGGCGCGAAATTCCGCCGAAGTTCAAATTTTTCAACTCTGGCGTCAACCGCAAATTTGCGTGAACCGAAAAATGCACAAAAGCACCATTCGCGCATACCGCGCACAACGCTCAATTCGCGCCTTTCGTGCAATTTAGACTCGCGAATGTGGCGGAAACGCGTCTTCTGCGCCGCGCTTCATGCCTCATCAGCGCCGCTGGACCTCCAGACGCGCGTCAACGCCTCTTCACATTGACTTAACATTGAAATCGCTCGCGCTTGCCGCCTCTACCGCGGTTGGTGTAAACGCAACATGACACCTTCTGCTCTGTTATGTGTATCACAGGTTCAACCTGATCTCACGAAAATCTCTGTTGTAGTCACAGAAAATTTGATCACTTTATCCGTGTCCATGTCACGGAATTCAGCTTTTTATCGTGAGAGGTGCACGGATTTCTTTTCTGTGTCACTCCCACGGATTTCTCGTGTCATTTTATGTATTGTTTTCTCAGTGTTTTTTCCTATTTTCTTACCATTGTCTAGGGATTCACCGATCCCACTTTTTTTGGAATACGAGTACGAGTACTTGCATTTCAGTACTTGCCGATACCGAGTACTTAATAAAAAAACATGATTTAAATTTACAGGTTACAGCTTTAGTCATATAGCAAAAAAAACAAAGGACTAGTTTTCCAGTTTGTTGTAAACTTTGCCTCTTTGGACAACACGAGGCATTAACCCCTTACACGCCGCGCAAAGATAGACATTTCTCAAACCATGGTATCGATTCCAGGTATCGGGGGACTTTTAACGAGTACGAGTACTTTAGAAAATGTGGTATCGAGGCCGATTCCAGTATCGGTATCGGTGCATCCCTACCATTGTCGCTTGGGGTTAGGGTTAGAATCTAACCCCAACTCCAGGCGAGAATAGTTTTAAGAGGGAAAGAAAAACATGTAGAAACCAATACATACAAGTACATCCCAACCCAAACCTTAAATCTAACCCCAACACCAAGTGACAATGATTTATGAAAAATAGGAAAAAACACTTGAGAAATTGAAAATGGGAAAAAACAATAAGAAAAGAATGCATAAAATGACATAAGAAATCCATTAAGAGTGACACGGAAAAGACATCCATGCTGAATTCTATAACACGGATTTCCATGAGATCATGTTACACAGGTTACACTGACGATCAAAACATGCCTATACTGAATGCGTTCAATCGCTTTTTGTGAGATCATGGAAAAAAATACATTTAAATATACCTAAAGTACCCGAGTGGTTAAACCAGAAAGGCATCTAGACTATTCTGTACCTTATTAATGTCATCAGAATAAAGAGTGGATTAAAAAGCTTTATGTGGGCTGTTTTATATCTGTGTCAAGATATTTTGCGGCACACCTGCTGTCCCCCCGCCAAATGGTATAAATCATTCATCAGTAAATACAGGCAATGACTGCACTGTTTATTATATATGCCTGTTGTCCATCACAGTGTCTTACTTTGTTTTGGCATTTGTTGGCACTGTTTGAACACGACAGTTATGACTACCATTATTATAAATCCAGCAGCCATCTAAAAATGTCAGTGTTTATTGCATATAGTAAGAGAATCTCTGCTGAACACCATGAAAACCTTACAAACTGAAAGCAAAGGTGCTTTTGAATTTGCCATTATTTAAAAAAAGTGTACAAATCTTTCAATTTAATTAGTATAGCGGTATAGTGCAGACATCAGGATGTGGTTTTTATTAAGATTTTTCATAATTTGGAGGCACTGAAATATAGATGTTGTATATTTTGTGGCATTTCAGGTGTTCATTACGTTATTTTTATGATGTGTTTTAAAGGCCAGCATGGGTGTTTTTCTCAAATTCGTGAATGGTAATCCATATTTCCAAGCTTCGCTATGTCACCGTGCATTCAGCAGCAATGCGGCATACCCATATATTTCATTTCAGCTAATGAATCAAAGAAACACTAGATGCCATTTTTTTGCATTTGGAAAATGTCTTGAAACAATGAAAGCATTGGCTGCTCTGAGCTAAAGTCTATTCCCCAAGCTTTTTTCACTTCGATGGCGTTATCAATCATGTTTACCAGTACAGCGGGTAGGAGCGACTCAATAACATTTCAACGGAAGAGAAAAGTTTTCTCTGCAATTGCAACAGTTGACCAAAGGTTATCAGCAGCAATTTATCACCACCAGTGCCATCATTACTGAACCTTTGAGACAAGATTGCATCATTTGGGTTAAGAAATAAACTGTCGATACTGTTAGACTGGCTTGCAGTCCCAGGATAACCAGGGGACTGTATCATTGTGGGGTCGCGTGACTCGACGGCACCTTACTGGCTCAGTTTTCTCGCTTCAGTCTCCCTGGAGAAAAGTGCAACCGTACTGTGACCAAGTGGAGAGTCAAGGAGCCATGCTGTGAAATAAATTCAATTTTCTGCTCAGATAAACTAAGGCGACCACGTTCTCTTCTGCGCTGGAGTGGGACGGGTGTGGAGTGAGGTCAATTCTCGCCGGTCAGGCAGTGGGTGGGACAGAGGCACGCGTGTATCACATGTCAGTTCTCAAGACATCTTACTCTTAGGTCAACTTTTGTTTACGGGAGTGTCGGGAAATGTGAAGAATGGTAATGACTCTAATCTTGTGTCCACATGCGCTATGGTGTAGTAGTTGCATCATGGGATTTGAGTTTTGCTGCTCATTTGGGAGATGCACACAAAAAATCATAAAATAACATAAACAAAATGCATGCCGTAATACTTTCTTTTAGTGTATGTAAAGTTTTTTGGTAACACTTTACAATGCAATTGTGTTTGTTAACATTGGCTGACATGAACTAACATTAAACAATAGTTTTTCAGCATTTATAAATTTGTCAATACAGCTAGTTCATTGTGCGTTAAAGGGATTTTCTGTCATCATTTTCTCGTCCTCAATGTATAATTTTTTTCTGATGATTACAAAATAAGATATTTTGATAAATGATGGTAAGCACACAGCTGATTGTAACCATTGACTTTCATAGTAGGAAAAACAAATACCGTACGATGGAATTAAATGGGTACCATCAACTGTGAGCTTTCCATCATTTACCAAAATATCTTCATCATTTATCACAATACTAACATAATATTTGTTTTCCTACTATGGAAGTCAATGGTTACAATCAGCTGTGTGCTTACCATCATTTATCGAATTATCTTCTTTTGTGTTCATCAGAAAAAAAATTCATACAGGTTTAGAACAACACGGAGATGAGAAAATTATGACAAAATTAACCGTTACAACTATTGATTTTTAAAAATGTATTTGTAAATACTAAAATTAACATGAACTGAGATTAATAAATGCTGAAGAAGTATTGTTCATACTTATGTTAACTCAAACACAACCTTATTGTAAAGTGTAACCAGTTTTTTAAAATCATCATTCATAGACTTTTCACATTAAAAAATCATGAATATTACATGAGAACACAACACAGTAGGTTTCATTTATGAAACAGAAACAAACAAATTTGTTTTAATTGTTCGTAAAAAACATTCTTACAGTATTGCTTTTGCACTGTAATCACACTTTGACATAAATTTTTACATAATTTAATTTCGTGATTTTACGTCCATCAGATTTCTCCTTTTTTATATAGATGGTTTTTATAAAGACGCGTTGCCATGATTACACGCTTGTACCCAAAGTTAACATCCGTTCTGTGCTTGTCTATCGATCTGGCTAGTTACTTAACTGATCTCTAAAACAAATACCTTGTGGAAAATAAGATGTTTCGTCTTCTGAAAGACTATTGTTGCGTTTACACCAGCCGCGGTAGAGGCGGCAAGCGCGGGTGATGTACATGTTAAGTCAATGCAAAGACGCAATTATACGCGGATTATTATCCTGCGGCGCGGTATGCGCGGATGGGGTGGAACACGCAGATGGCGCGGAACGCGAGGAAGGCGCGGTGCATTCCGCGCAAATTGAGCGTTGCCGCGGTAAATGCACAAGTTGAAAAATCTAAACTTCGGTGGATTTCCAGAAGTTACATTTGGTACACAAAAGCCGTTTGTTTATGTTGTTGTTGCTGAAACCATCTATACAGTGTAACAAGAATTTTTTACATGTAGATTTGAGGATTAGGAGAAGGTCATGTCATTAAAATCATTGAGAAGTGTTGGCTGTGATGTCACGCAGGAGACAGAGTACCTCAGCCTAAACCAGAGAGCTGATATTTGCTTCAAAAGTGAAAGATGGGTGAAATGTGATCCTCGGTGAACAAACAGGGTGATGCTGATCTGTTCTTCGTCTTATTTTCTACGCAGTACAACGGAGAACATCGGGACCTCAACGTGAAAGAAGCCTGGAAGCAGGGCTACACCGGACAAGGTGTCGTTGTGTCCATTCTGGATGATGGGATTGAAAAAAACCATCCAGACCTGATTCAGAACTATGTGAGTTTAAAAACTCTTAAATGTTTTTTCATTATTTTTAACCGGTAAAATGTATTTAATATGTAGTGCACATTTTTTTGCATAAACCACATATAAATAACATGAATCATGGCACATTTGGGGTCGTGAGATAAATGTTCATCTAGTTCAGATAAAACACAAGGGAATAAAACAGATTTTCATATAAACACAGGACAAATCAACAAGTCTGTGTGAACCCGGGAGTAAGCTGCACAATATGCATAGTCTGCGCTCGCAGCAAGCGCTTAAGAAACAGACTGAGTAAAAAGGAGCTTCAAACTCATCAGATCACATCATTTAAAGGAAAATGAATAGAAAAGATAGATCTGTCTGGAGAAATATTAAGTAAACACTGCAAAAAATTACTTTCTTACTTAGTATTTTTGTCTTGTTTTCAGTAGAAATATCTAAAAATTCTTAAATTAAGATGTTTTTTTCTTGATGAGCAAAATGACCGAAGTAAATCAAGTCTAGTTTTAAGACAAATAATATACAATTTAAGTGAAATTGTCCTTAAAACAAGCAAAATTATCTGCCAATGGGGTGAGAAAAAAAATTGTGAAATAAGATTTATTTTTTCTTAAACACTTAATTCAAGTAAAGTTTTCCCACCCCATTGGCAGATATTTTTGCTTGTTTTAAGCACAAATTTACTTAAATTGTATATTTTTGGTCTTAAAAAAAGCCTTTCCCTTATTTTTTCTTTTATCTTTCCAGGATCCTGATGCTAGCTATGACGTTAACGACGGCGACCCAGACCCTCAGCCTCGATACACCCAACTCAACGATAACCGGTATGTCTCCAAGATATCCAGTACACACAGATCAGATCTAACTGAATTGAATGAAACCCTTTCTTCTGGCTAATGGAAAAGGCTCTTTGTTTTGTAGATAAGCCCCCCCCCCCCATGCAAACCCAGTGCTTTGTGGGCTATTGCAACTTTAACTGTCGATATTTGTTTTTCCTGTTCTGGGCGGCACTGATTTTTTTGCTTAGGCCTGATGCTCTTGGCGCAGACCCAGCTAAAGTATGAATACCGGCCCACATTTACTGCTTTAACTATTAAGGCCAAATGTTTCCCTTGCGGAGTGTGGATGGTAGCAGAAGTATCAGATTGTAATGGGCTCTGTGTGATTAGGGCAGTTGCCATACTCCATTTCTGTTGGTTATCAGCTATGTTTACTGATGAGTTTTGCCTTCCTAGCTAGGAAGCCGAATCCCATGATTTAAAAAACACATTTTGGTCTATTTAAAGGTGATTTGTTACATGATTTACCTATTAAATGGCGTTACACATGGTCGCTCTAAGCCAAATGCAGTTTACTTTAAAAATTATGAATTAATTTCTCCATAAACATTGATACAGTTTTTGTAAATGTATACAGGAACATGCTTCAAAAAATGGTTCTTCATGCAAGCAGTGTGTGTAGAGGTCACTCATTGGTAGTCGCTACAGTGCAACGCTGCTCATTTGCATAAATATGTGCTCTACTTAACTTTGTCAACTCTCATTGGACGTAATGACTTTCGGGTCCTTTCACTGTCAAGCAAGAATGACTTATTGAGAAATACCAGCAGATGGTTTGAAACAAGTTAGTTTTGCGACTCTGATTGAAATATACCCTTGAGTTCCCCTGACATTTACATTAAATATCAATTTTTAGATTAAATATATTGATTTTAACAACTGCCATGCAGAAAAGCACTGAATGTAAAATGTTTCAGGTACTTTAGGATGCTGCTTTCTCCGTGTTTGCTTTGGGGAAATGATTCTCTGTATGATTAATGTGTTGTGAATTTAATTCCCTCCATAGATTTGATTTTTTGTCTCTGTAATGGCCGTCCACAATACCATGCAATTTTGTCTCCTACTTCATAAATCTAAAAAATGTTCTCCTACTTCATAAATCTATAGAGATTTAGGTTAAGTTGTTAAAAGACAACATTAGTATTGGTGGAAGTTGATTATTTAACATTTCATAGTTTGCCTCAATTGACGGTTTTATTGGATGTAAACATGTGCCGTGTTATATAAATAAACTACTTTAAAAGGACTTTGTTGATATTTATGATATTTAAAGCCGCTTGTTTATGTTGTTACTGCTATAACTGTCTATATAATCGTCTTTGTATCCAATCCGAAATGACCCGAATCACTTTTTACCCAAACCTGATGTGCATCATTTTATTTTTTTACGAAAAACGTAGAGACAAACCCGAGCAAATTAGACCCGAGTCCGACCCAGTGCCAATTTTTTTTAACTCAAATGTAAACGGCACCGGCGAAAAGGACTTGATGCACACATGCAAGATAGTTTGGGTCTTCGCGGGTCCGTTTGGCAAAAAGACATTTGTTTTAATAAAAAAATACCCTTGGTTATGTATAGTGTCAGGGCTTAAAAGTGTGACTAATTTGGTCGCACATGCGACCTAATTTTTTAAATGGTGCGACTTAAAAAAATCTGAGGTTGCACCAGTGCAACTCGAAAGTCTTCTTCTGGTTCAACAACAGATGTACATTAGACACACACACCGTGGTCTAAACCGGACACCTCCCTCCCTCATTATGGGGGTTCACACGGTACGCGGCCGCAACTGCGGCATTTAGTTCTTATTTTTCAATAGGAGACGTGTGGAAAGCAGCCAAACGGGTGCGGATACAGAGGTGAAGCGGAGTTGGTCCAGGAGTTTGCGCAAGAGAAAGAAGCCTAAATACATGAAACACTAAAACACTATTTACCCATTACCACTATATCGACTAATATCTAATAAATAGTAAATTCTCTATTGCCAAATTCAGATAAATAAATCCATTGTGTGCTCTTGTACTCATTAACCAGAAATTTAATGAGTACCTAAGAAATAACACCACCTCATAATCACTGCATTGTCTAGAAAATCATCATTAGCCAACAAACTTACCCGGCATTAAATATACAAATTTCATGTTTTCAGTCTCTGTTTCCTTTACTTTTAGCTATGCATCTCGTATTACTGGGGAATTATGTTTTTACTTACATGTTGTTAAATATATTACTTATTTTGTGTTTTCAGCATTGGCAAATCCTGCACACAACATTAAAACTACAATAAAAGATGGGAACAAAACAATGCAATAAAAGTATTTTTAGGAAAAAGATTTTAGAACAAACATAAAAGCAATAGGCTAGGGAAAAAAAGAATCACAGCATGAAAATTATAAAATGCATGCTAATTTATATTCTGTACATTTAATCACCATGGGCGCTTGTAAAACTGCAGTGTTAAATTCAATGCAGTCAAAAATTTGGGTGCACCTGACTTTTGTGCTGGTGCACCTAAGAAAAAAGTAAGGCACACCTTTGCAACCATTGCAAAAAGTTAGTGTAGAGCCCTGACTGTATTGGACTTTATGAGACTACTTCCAGTGCACTTATTTATTGCTGTTCTTGTGTTGCTATAATTGCTTCTATTGTTTACCTCATTTGTAAGTCGCTTAGGACAAAGCGTCTGCTAAATGACAAAATGTAAATTTTTAATTACATGAGACCCGAGGCCGCTAATATTATACCTGACCCGTGTCCGAGGCACGCATATAACTTTCAGACCCAAACCCACATCTGCTTTTGTAAAGCAAGACAAAATTGTGGCTAAACGTTCAGTTGTCGCCGTATGAGATCTCCGGTGGTCTTGTCCTGACTTCGCTTTGGGATTTTTCTACTTTCTGCTTGTTTTTTGGGAGACGAGCCAAAGAGTCATTTTTATCTTGAGGCTAACCATGATTGGTGATGACAGGCAGAAAAGCTTATAGTTACGAGTGGGCTGGAATCAAAGGTACCGCGCCGAATGGATCGGCTTTGCAGTTCAGACTCCGAGTGACGCTGTGTTAGTTGAAGTAACCCACGGCGTGTGGTGTTAAACTCATTTCTATAGTGGACTGTAATGATACAGTAAGCATGAACTATTTGAAATGTGAACTGCTGCATCTTACACCACTGAAACCACAAAACGTCTTTCAGAACTGCTACGGTAGCAGGAAACTTTCAGTAACACCTTCAGCTTTATCGTAAAGCACAGCGCAACTAACCACAATCCCTGCAGTATTTCACACCATTACTATATATTTGCATTAGAAATCATTAAAAAATTTGCTGTTTTTGGAGCGCTGATTATTTTAGAAATGCAACGGCCACGGATTTGTTTGAAAGTCCTTCTTTTGACTTATGGAAATGAGACATATGATAAGGGTTTTTCCTGGCCCAAAATGAGGTGCAGGTGATGCTTTCCTGCATGTGTACTTAACCACTCACATTTAACATGCAACATATTTAAGTGTGTAAAAATTAAAAGACATTTATAAACTTTTTTATTTTATAAAACATTAAATTAATTAAAAAACAACAAAGCAGCAGAGTTAATTCACAGCAAAGTTGTTCAAACTTTCTTTGCAGTGTTTTGCAGTCTTTGGTGATAGCTGATGTCACGTCTGCCATCCTTTCCTCCACTTTTGACAAAGAAAACAAATTGTCCTGCCTTCATTGTTAATATAATAAACAAAAAAGTTTTGTTGAGATCCTAATTCTTTGCTTGATCTTTTAATAGTTTTATTTTAATAAATGATATTTAATATTCATATATTTTAGTCTACTGTAGCTAAACTATAGCAAGTTAAACTAGTTGTTCTGGCTTCTATCATTGCTTTTATTTGAATGCATTACCTCATGCCAGTCAGAACGACAGATTTTATAGATTATGAACCAACCAGCTTGTAACTTGTCAACAATTAATAAATAATTAGCATTAAATGGCCTACTTCTTTTAATAATGACTAATAAGTCTTAATAAATGCGTAAAAAGTTATTTCACAGATCTCTGATTGATTCACTGTTCTCATATTGATTCACTGATCTTTGATTGATTCAGGTAGCTCTGATTGATTCACTGAGCTCTGATTGATTCACTAAGCTTTGATTGATTCACTAAGCTCTGATTGATTGAGTCATTGAGCTCTGATTCACTGATCTCTGTTTGATTCACTGATTTCTGTTTGATTTACTGATCTCTGACTGATTCACGTAGCTCTGACTGATTCACGTAGCTCTGACTGATTCACGTAGCTCTGACTGATTCACGTAGCTCTGACTGATTCACGTAGCTCTGATTGATTGATTCACTGAGCTCTGATTGATTGATTCACTGAGCTCTGATTGATTCACTTATCGCTGTTTGATTCACGGATCGCTGTTTGATATACGTAGCTCTGATTGATTTACGTAGCTCTGATTGATTCACTAAGCTCTGATTGATTGAGTCATTGAGCTCTGATTCACTGATCTCTGTTTGATTCACTGATCTCTGTTTGATTTACTGTTCTCTGACTGATTCACGTAGCTCTGACTGATTCACGTAGCTCTGACTGATTCACTGAGCTCTGATTGATTGATTCACTGAGCTCTGATTGATTGATTCACCGAGCTCTGATTGATTCACTTATAGCTGTTTGATTCACGGATCGCTGTTTGATTTACGTAGCTCTGATTGATTGATTCACTGAGCTCTGTTTGATTCCCGGAGCTCTGATTGATTGATTCACTGAGCTCTGTTTGATTCACAGATCGCTGTTTTATTCACGTAGCTCTGACTGATTCACGTAGCTCTGACTGATTCACGTAGCTCTGACTGATTCACGTAGCTCTGACTGATTCACGTAGCTCTGACTGATTCACGTAGCTCTGACTGATTCACGTAGCTCTGACTGATTCACGTAGCTCTGACTGATTCAAGTAGCTCTGACTGATTCAAGTAGCTCTGACTGATTCAAGTAGCTCTGACTGATTCACGTAGCTCTGACTGATTCACGTAGCTCTGACTGATTCACGTAGCTCTGACTGATTCACGTAGCTCTGACTGATTCACGTAGCTCTGACTGATTCACGTAGCTCTGACTGATTCAAGTAGCTCTGACTGATTCAAGTAGCTCTGACTGATTCAAGTTGCTCTGACTGATTCAAGTTGCTCTGACTGATTCAAGTAGCTCTGACTGATTCAAGTAGCTCTGTTTGATTTGCTTAGCTCTGTTTGATTCGCGTAGCTCTGTTTGATTCGCGTAGCTCTGATTGATTGATTCGCGTAGCTCTGTTTGATTCGCGTAGCTCTGTTTGATTCGCGTAGCTCTGTTTGATTCGCGTAGCTCTGTTTGATTCGCGTAGCTCTGATTGATTCGCGTAGCTCTGATTGATTCGCGTAGCTCTGATTGATTCGCGTAGCTCTGATTGATTCGCGTAGCTCTGATTGATTCGCGTAGCTCTGATTGATTCACGTAGCTCTGATCGCCAACGCGACTACGATGTTGAACCACTTAAACAATTTTATGCATGAAACAATACTGCATCAGCTTGTGTCTGTAGTGATTTACGTGCACAACATCCATGAAATATAGCGTATATTTAGCACCTAATAATAGGGGAAATGCAATGAATTGCCATAAAGTTTGTTCAGCGCCTTACTATACTGACAACAAAACAGCGCCACCACAGTGGCGTAAGGCCGCAACTGCACTCACACATAATAATCCACATAATAATAGTGCAAGGATTGTTTGCGTTTTCCATGAATGACAGAGAAACCTGTTTTGAAATTTTGTTATATTTGTGAATATAAATGAAAGTGATGTTGTTTATCCTGCTGTGGGTTTGTTTTACTTTTTGCATTAGGCAAAAAAGATAAATCTTCTCGCTTACTTTGATTGTTGGGTCAGAAAGATTTCCCACAGCGTCTTTTCATATACAGTAGTTTGCCTTTCTCAATTTCAAATAATGAATTTCTGTAAAACATTTGTTTGCCAGCGCACTAACTATCATCCGTTGAATGTAACGTGACTAAATAATGCATTGCATTGCACAATTTAAATGTTTAAGTGTGTTTTCACAGAAGTGGGGCAGTTTGAGTCAGCCTGAGGAAAAAAACAAAACTGTGCTGAGAAGTGTTCACAGCAGAGCCACAGAAATGCCCTCAAACCATACTTTTGGTCTCTGAACCATCCAAAATCATGTAAATATAGACACAATTCACCCTGTTTTGTTTCAGTCATAGTTTTTGTTTTCAGGATGTCATTTTGTGTATGTCTGGAATACCACATAATTGCAGTCAATAAAATAATACATTGAAGTCAACGAAAATGTGTCAAAAATACACTACTTATTCTTTATGCTTTTCAAATTTTTAGAATGATAAAAATCATTAAAGCTATAAAATAACACACACAAAAAAATCCAAAATGAAGCAGAACTATGTTATAGCAGTCAGCCTTTGTCTAAAATGTATAGGAATGTGCACTCGTCTTATCAAGCACCTTCTTGTAATTTAAACAGCATGAAAGGAGTTCATATTTATTCTGGGCTCACTGGTTATTCATCATTTAATCCAAGGCCCCTTTTTAAAAAATAAATAAATAAATAAATAAGTTAAATGTTTTCCTGGTGAAAGATATGAATTGCTTGGCACAATTATGTATTTTCCTACAAAACTATTTTACTAAGAGATTTTAAGGTCATGAAAGTCAGGTGATCGTAAACTTTAACCAAACACTTTTAAGTAAAGTGTATTATTCATTGAATATTGGGTAAAATACATTTTGTACTAAATAAATGCTGTTTCTTGTTTGTTAACACAAATATATATATATATCTATGCATGGGCCGGTATGAGATTTTGCAGGTATGATAACCTTAAGCAAAAATACCACGGTTTCACGGTATATCAGTAAAATGTGTTATTTTCAGAAGTATACAAACAACAACTTTTTAACTGGACAATCTTTCAATTTTTAAGCAACATACAACATGTGTGCTGGGTGAAAATAAAGCCTTTAAATTATAATTTTCTTTCAAAAAATTTTTTTTGTAATATATACACTGAAAAAAATGAATCATTGAATTTAATCAATTTTTTTAACGTAAGTGGTTGCAATCAATTTATTTAAGCTACATTTAAACAAAAGTTTTATATTTTACTTTACTTTACTAATCTTTTTTGTTTAAATGTAGCTTAAATAAATTGATTGCAACCACTTACCTTAAAAAAATTTGATTAAATTCAATGATTCATTTTTTTCAGTGTATTAAATGTAAATTACATGACTTAATGATTTAATTAATTTTGTGTAAACCCGGCTCATACCTTGCAAACGGTATTACAGAAAATCTTAGTTGTTTTGAAACCTTGATTGTTTAAAACCTCGGTATACCTTGAAACCGGTAACCGGCCCATGCCTATATATGAGCCTGGAGCACCAGTCACAAGTAGGGCTGTCACGGTTTTAAAATTTGGCTGACGATTAATTGACTTTTTTTTGCTTTGACATTTAATTCTCATATTTTTTTGTTTGTTCATGAAATAATTTTCACACATTGTTTTTATTATTTAAATTAAATATTTTGCTAGGTTTACCTGCAGTAAATACTAATACACATTACACACATTTTAAAGTAATTATTTAATTAATATATCTCTTTAAAAAACTGAAAATTCTTCATAAGAAATAAACACAATAAAGTGAATGAAAAATAACTGATAATAAAAGTGCAATCAAAATATCAATGGAAAGATTATTTATTCAACTTTCAGATAAATTTCATAAAATGTACCCTGGTTTTGTGGTCCAGGGTTACATAATTACTCTCTCAGAATAAAGGTATAAAAGTGGTGCCGTGCCCTTTCAAAATAACACTAAAGGGTCCATAGTAGTACCTCAAAGGTATATATTGGTTTATGATATCTGAGGTCTTTCTTTACGCTTAACATACAATATGTACCAGCGAGTTAAAAATGAATATGTATTAGAAATCAGCAGAAATGTCGAAGAAGCTAACCTTTGTTAGATCTTTTTAAGAAACACAATGCTTTATGAGTGTTTGGCACAGCTTTACAGAGACGGTGTAATCTGAGAGATCAGGACTTCATGATGAAACATCAGAGGTTACCACAACACACTGTGTTGTTAGCTTGTTGCAGTTGGACATCTGGAAATGCCTTTTGTTTAAAAGTATTCCCCCGTACGCAGTTCCCAGAATGCTGTTTGCTCGAGGCAGTTCAATAAATTTTGGTTATCACACTCAAAAAATAAACCGTATATTCATCTCTACTCATTGTTAATTCAGCAGGCACAACGTGAAAGGAACAACAGAAATATATTTTGTGAAGTCAAGCAGAAAGGACGTCTGCACTTCCATAGAAACATACAGTAACTGTAAAAGGCGAACCCTTCCTTGTAACCAATTCCTTGATGTTCAGCATGAGGATGTTATTTCTAGATGAGCTCCTGCATCTATTGTCAGAGTTTGAAGTCATGTATATATCAAAAAGCAGTTTCCTTGGGTATTTTTCTCAGCATTTCATTATATTTGATGTTATACAGTATATTATCGTGTGTTATAATCTTTCCCTGGTCAGCAAAATACACCGATGTCGCACTGTCTGAACATTCCTGTTAAAAATGCTGTTGAATCAACACTTGACGATATGTGGCTATCACCTCAAGTACCCTAAATGTCAAACCTGACATCACAAGTCTTTTGGAGTTTCCTGCCCTTCACTTCTGCTGTTTTTTATGCATTTGATCGTTTTAAATGTTAGGCCAGTTGGCTACCAAACAAACAAACTACACGTTCCCCCATAAAAGCAATTAATTTACGGATCCAGTAGCCATTTCCACAGTCATTGTCTGATTGAAGCGTAAACAATGGGCCGAGTGTACAGTCTCTCAGGGTGACTTACTGCCGTGCCGTGAATGAGAAAAATGAAGTGGTAAACAGTCCTGTGGAAAATAATCCCACTCGTATCAAATCTTTGCTGTGTGTCAGTCGCCGTATTTTCATCAGTCTAAATCCTGTCAGACTAAGCAGTGAGAATGTTTTTGGTAATGTTTAGGAAAGCAGATGTTCCAGTGTCTTAAAATAACCGGTTGTTCCCTTGTTGGGTGAAACAGTAATGCTCTTATTTTAATCGATTAATTTAAACATCTGTTTTTAGCACACATTATAAGAAGTTGTAAATTGGGATGTATTCTGTGTTCGCAAAACAGTTCTTTGATTTTTTTTTTTGTAAAAAAGTAGAGCAATTTCAGCATTATGGATGGTGACATCTTCAGTCAAAAACTAAAATATCATTTCTCAGAGAATGTATTTGTTACCAATATATTGAACGTTATGTTTTAATCCTTAATTATCGATTCCAGACATCAGAAAATATACAAAAAATATATATACTCATGTTTTCTGTTTTAGATGAGGGAAAATAAATGTTTCTTAGGGAGTAGTTGCTATTAAATTAACAATAATAACTTATTTAATTTTTATTATTTATAGCAATAATTTTTATCATTGATATCAACTGCTCACTGGTCAACAAAGTTGAAATAAATTGTAAATTAACTCTTTCCCTGCCAGCGTTTTAAAAATAACAGCAACAGATTTTTAAATGATTTTACCAAATTTTAATGCCTTACAATAAAAAAACCTGTTTCATCCTATCTGTCAGGACATACATGCACAGGACATGAAAAACTATTTCTTCTCTTTTTATCACCTCTCAAATATGGGTAGGTTTTAGGGGTGTGACGATTCATTCGTTTTCTCGATGCATTGATTACAAATCCTGCCGATGCTTATGCATCGATCTTGAAATCTCTATTTTTGAATCGTGAATTGTTTGTTTCGATTTTATATTTAAAAATCAAATGAATCTTGATTATATAACGTATAAGATGGATAATTTAAAAATATATATAGATAGATAGAGAGTTAGAAAGAGAGAGAGATAGAGAGAGAGATAGAGAGAGAGATAGAGAGATAGAGAGATAGAGAGATAGAGAGATAGAGATAGAGAGATAGATCGATATAGAGATAGAGATAGATCGATATAGAGATAGAGATAGATCGATATAGAGATAGAGATAGATCGATATAGAGATAGAGATAGATCGATAGATATAGAGATAGATCGATAGATATAGAGATAGATCGATAGATATGGAGATAGATCGATAGATATGGAGATAGATCGATAGAGATAGATCGATAGAGATAGATCGATAGATCAATAGATCGATAGATCAATAGATCGATAGATCGATAGATATAGAGATAGATAGATATAGATGCAGATGTATACAAAAATTTACAGAACAGAATCGTTAATAATCGAATCAAATCAAATGTAATTGTTAATCGAATCAAATTGAATCGTTCTTTGAGTCGTGAATCGAATCGATTCGCTGTCTGCCCAAAGATTCACAGCTGTAGTAGGTTTCCTCCAAAATAAAAATTTTTGAACAAAAAGCTGAGATAATTGTATTTTTGTAAAGGACTTTTGTTAGAGATCAGATTCAGAACGATGATCAAAAAATACACCGAGTTTTTTCTGCATTTGCCATAGTGTTCTATAAGGTGGGTAAGTTCGCCACCTAGTGGGCCATAGCGGAAATATGGATTGCCGTAAAACTCGTCTTTAGCAGGGAAGCGTTTTCTCTTAATTAACAAGATAACTCGGCAATGGCAGGAAAGAGTCAAAGTTAATTAAACTAAAAAATTTATTTGCAACAAGGAATTTTTTTACAGTGTAGGAATTCTGTAAATAAAAAACCTAAACTGAGTATTTAAGCCACAAAATATGGACATCTGAAATATCACAGATTAAAAACTTTTGGTAGAAGCTAAATTTTTTATGGTAGGTTGACATTTTCATGAAATCGTTCAATAAGTTTTTACTTCTTCTTTACTTTTAAATCTAGCTGTGAGATTGTGAATTGCAACCAATGGCTCAGTCCACAGTTCTCCCCTTTGTTTTAAAACGTATAGAGAAGCTACGGTAGCTGCCACAGGACAGCTTTTATGTAGTTGATTCAAAATCGATTCTCAAAACGCAGAATAAATTTTTTCTTTCATATTTACTTTTTGAAAAATTAATGCCACCTAGACATAAAAAGTCAGAAGTATGGAAGCATTTTAGATTTTACAAGCAAGAAGACGACGATAGTGTTGTGGCTTTTAATTTCTTTTTATTAATTACCCACTTGTAAACTGCTCTTCACTGTTCTTTTTTATTTATATAGTATTTGTAGTAAATCTTGATTGAGTTGAATCAATTATAAAAACCGTCCAGAGAACCGGAATCGGAAATTTCATCGAGAATCGAAACCGAATCGATCTGGAACATCTGAATCGATACCAAGTCATATTGTAAGGTAATAAAATCAATACAGTTCATTTTGTAAGGTCTTTATACACAACAATATAGTTATGTAGATTATTTTG
Organism: Paramisgurnus dabryanus; assembly: GCF_030506205.2. NCBI lineage: Eukaryota > Metazoa > Chordata > Actinopteri > Cypriniformes > Cobitidae > Paramisgurnus > Paramisgurnus dabryanus. The sequence goes on along the minus strand of NC_133338.1, from coordinate 4,925,600 downwards.
CATTTCTGCATTTCTGTGAAGAGATGCACAGTAACGCAGTACACCTTTAACTACAATTGTTTTCAAAACTTGCTTTTGTTCAGAAGTAGGGGACCAATTTTGCTTTATTTTCAATTTGTGCATTGCATTGGTAAGCTTGTACAAACTTGTACTCTTTAGCTGTCTTTTTTTATAATTTTTATTAAATGTCTTAAAACCTGTGTATCCAGTCCGTCTAACAGTCCCTACAGGTGAAATAAATAAGAAAACCTTGCATTTGTTCAGACTTGCTTTGTTTCTATCAAACGGCTCCGAGTGGCATATCTCACTCACAACAACAGAAACCTGTATGTCTGTACCTGTATATCACATGGGGTAATAGTGAAACTCCAGTCTTATCCAATCAGAGTAACAGCCTGTCTGGTGTGAATGCAATAGAAGACAGACGTTGTGGCAGCCGCGTCATCACAAGCAGGACAAGGACAAGACCAAGATCCTGAAGATCAACTCCACCAGTATAGAACCAGTGACTCTGAACAGAAGTCAACTAGAAGAAATGCAAACCTTTCCAGACCAACACAGATGCAGACGTCAAGGCAAAGCAAGGGCCAACATCAAATCGGGACCTCCAGAGAGCTGTCCTTGACCACCAAGATTGATTTTTAACTGAAATTAAAAGTAAGTCTTTATGTGTGATGCAGAGACCTGGAGGACGACCAAACCACTATTGGGAAAGACCAGACCTTCATGAACCGCTGCTGGAATCAGAAGGATTCTCCACATCCATCAGTAATCCCAACCTTAGGGAAAGAACCTGCCAACTTCCTGCTGAAGAGGAAATCAGGAAGAGAAGATGGGGCTGGATAGGGCACACTTTGCCAACTCATATTACTGAGGCACTGAGGTGGAACCCCCAGGGAAAGCAGAGAAGAGGTCGTCCTTGAGGCTGACATCACAAAGACGGGCTACACCTAAAAGCAGGTGGCCCAGGACAGAGGACTCTGGAGAGCTGTGGTTGGCGGCCCATACCCTGTCAGGGGTGACGGCTATGATGATGATGATGATAGTCAAGCGTGATCATCTATCATCAAGTGTCTCACTTCACTTGTATTTATTTCAAACATTTATGAAAGCTACAGTAAATGCACTTTCAGATAGACTGGGTACAGATTTTGTGATGGATTTTGATTTAGGAAACCCATGGTGATAATTTGAACTTTTAAAATCTATATTTCGTTCTGGTTACATGGGAGCCCCATCGATAGGAGACACATATGAGATATTGATTCTTTTTTTTTTTTTTTTTTAAATGGTTTCGAGCAACTAGTCAGGTTATATTGTCACCAGATTGTCTGTGGTATTGCCGCTCAGTAGGCGGGCAGTGAAGAATAAATAGACACACTGGGTATACCGTACATCCAGACCATCTGCATTCAGATATATCGAGCATCCTGAGGTTTTGTTTGACACGTTGTCACTCCCTTTAAGTGTCGCCTCGAGTCATAAAACTGTGAAGTTTCACCCGCGTTTATCTCCATCTCGCACACAGTGATGTTTCGAGACTGAAATCGCAGTGGGTGTGATTCACCATTTGCTGTGTGAACTTTTTTTTAAAGATACGCATTTATTGTGTGGATGGTATTGGCAAAAATAGATTTTATTTAAATGAGAGGAAACCACTTGGGTGACACAGCAGGATATACAGACAGTCCAAAAATCCATTCAAATGCTGATCGAAACGGGTTTTTTAGTGGATGTTGTGTTTTTAAGTAAAGAATGCATAATATGATGCATACTTTTTTGTCTCTACTTTTGTGAGTAGACTGTGTTTGAGATATGAGCATGAACCGCTTGCACTGAAGTAATTTATGTTCAACTTTCTGTCTTACAAGATTGCATACTTGCACCCTCATATTTTGTTTTTACAGAACCACAACCTTAGTTGCACTGAAACTCTCCCATGTTGAACATAATCTCTGTCCCATGACTGTGCTTATGGTTAAAGTGAATCTGAGACATTAGCCTGATCTCCTGCTATGGGTAGCTAGCGGGGCTCTTCAGGGATTTGACTTACCCGACATCTTTGCTCCTTACTCTCTTGACTCTCTAGTTTGTCTGCTGACCCAATACATATTTGTGAGAGACACTGTGGATTTAGACTCAATTACTACATCTAGTGGTGGTTTCCCGGACAGGGATTCGCTTAATCCAGGACTAGGCCTTAGTTTAATTTGGAAATATAATTAATAACGCGTTAACACAAATTCATTTTAATGCCACTAATTTTATAAACGTGCGATTAATGCAACATGCTATTTATTTTTGACCCTTGGTCTAGCCCAGTGGTTTTCAATCTGGGGGCCGGGGGCGAGATTGTGCCGGGGGGCTCCAGTATTATGAAATTTTATAAATACATTAATTTTTCATGAATTCTGTGTAATAAACCTAAAAAATGCTACTAACCAATAGCACTACTTTGTATAGTTTAATGTTTTGTTTTATTAAAATGTTACGTTTTAGAACTGTTTTTTGTCATAAATTGAGAACCACTGGTCTAGCCCACAGCTGGATAAATTGAGAGATAGACTGCAGGACTTCCTTAATGTTAAAATAATTAAATATAATTAAAAATTTAATCTATTGACAGCCCTACTAAAAACATTATTTTTGTGCCAGGGTGAGGATTTTAAGAAACGCCGGTTGCAGTGTTGTCATGTAGACAGTGAAACCGGTGGTTTTGCCTTGCAACGTCACTTTTGTTAGGCTTCTGATTGTCCAAGGTTGCTTTACGATTTGAGTCATATTGCCACCTGCTGGTGTGGCATGCTTTTGACAGCGCTTGATAGCATGTTTTAGTTTTTTTATGATGATGGAGATTTTTTTTTAAGCGAGCATGTGTGGACAGGATTTTTTTGAATGAAAAACTCTGGTTATAAAAATACCTGTGTCCGTGTGGACTAGGACTAGTCTAATCCCTGTCCGGGAAAACGCCCCCTAGTGTTTAGATATAGCAGCGTGTGCAGCTATCACTTGGTAGCAAGTATTTTAATGCTGATAAAATTGTGCCAGTTGGCATGTGGTGCTTATGCTTATGCTAAATATTGCTTTTTACTGTCATAAAGAATTGCCAAATAATGGCCCCTAGCTGTCACTGGGGCAGTACCCTTTCAAAAGGTCCTAATATGTGCAATTTATTTAGGTAAAGATATGTATACATGTATCTTCGAGGTACTAACATGCACTCATTGGTACCAATGTGTACCTCGCAAATAATCCTGAACCAGAAATGTGGAAAAATTGTTTAACGGTGAAACTAGTTTACAGTCTTTGTAACGTATAGATTCCTTAAATCCAAACATTTATAATGGGTTAAAAAAGCAATTTTCAAGATTGGCTTATCTTATATGGGCTTTGAATACATGTTTTTGCTGACAGCACTTACACTACGAAAGTTTAGTCTATGTTCTGGGGGAAAAAAAACTTGACAGGAACACTGTGATCCACAAAATTCCTCTATTTCTGCTTTATTGTCGAGAAGAAAAAAACAAGAAGCTTTGTCTCTAGTTTTATACCTCGTGCAGAAAACGTTACGTGCCAGTTTGAGAGTTTATAAGTCGACCTTGCTCTGCTTTAGATTTCCTGGGCATGAAGTGCTTGTCTGGCATTTCAGTGCTTAGTTTTTGCTGAAATGGAGCGAGAAATGAATCCAAACGACCTGGAGTCTTCAGCCTCCACCCGGCCAATTTCAGTGTAGTAAATGAGACCATTAGGTGTGAAGAATTGAAAACAAAGTCAGACTTTTCTCTGCTTATAAAGGGGATGACCTAACAGTACATCTTGCTTTAGAAAAGCAGAACTTACACCTTTATTTCCCTTTTTTTAAAGACTTTTACTCTAAAAGAATTTTATTTGGTAATAGTCTACTTGTATATGGTGCTGCAAACATGCAACCGTTTGAAATTCATTCTTTTCATTGTTTATTTTAGTAAGCTTTATTAATTTATGCTGATTTATGACTGTATCTCATCTTTAATACTAGCTGTAATTGTGTTTAAAAACTTAAAAAATATATATATATATTGTGGTGCCATCAGTAGGAATTCTGGGAATGGTGGAGACAGGAAGTGTACAGGAAATTTCAATCTCTTTCTCTCTCTCATTGTTTTTTGAAGACACGGGACACGTTGTGCTGGCGAGGTCGCTGCTGTCGCCAACAATGACATCTGCGGCGTCGGGGTGGCATACAATGCCAAGATCGGAGGTGAGTTGGCATATTTAACCCTGACACATTTCCATGTTACAGCACATACAGCCTATTCTGTCAGCACACAGCCCTCCCTTAACAACATTTGAATTGCAAAATCACTTAAATGATCTTCATGCTCAGATCGCATTCGTTCCCCAATTCTTTACTGGGGCACTTTGGAGCTACAGTAGTGTTGGCTTCATGTGCATGAATGGGGACGGGTTGTCAGTCTCCAGTGCAGACCCCTTAGAGTCACAGGTTTGGACACATACATCCTATCAATGATGGAAGTGTCCTAATCCTGTTTTATGTCTTGTTGTCACTTTATTCTCCACGCTTCTGAACATTCTTTATTCCGATTTTGGCTTAGTAGATATTAAAACCCCATTAACTGAGCCATAATGTATACAGGGACCAGAAAATGTGATTTGAACTCTTTTCCTACCAGCATTTTTTTATAAGTAGCCAGCCAGTGCCAGCATTTTTTATGATTTTCCCAAAAGTTTAATGCCTGTTAAGAAAATGTTCTTCTCTAAACATACAATATATCAATATATCACACCATATATATCACAAATATATCACAAATATTTCATCCTTCCTTCATTTGTTCTCTTTTTATCACCATCAAATATGGGTAGTTTTCTTTAAAAGTATCAAATAGCGGACAAATGAATTGCCAGAAAAAATCGTCTATGGTGGGAAAAGATTTAAGTAGCTATAACAAGGAAAAACTTCATAAAGCAGATGTTTTTTTAAGCTTCCTAATCTGCTCGTGCTTGTTTCTGAAAGTCTTGCACTAAAGGCATTGTGCTTTTAAAGGTGCTAAAAAATGCATTTATGCAATGTGTTACATTGTTCTCTGATACCTACATAGAAGGTAAGTGGCTTTATTTAGTGCAAAAATTATCCAGAGATGGTTTTACAACCCTAGGATGTATCTCCAGAATAAAATGGTCATGAATAATAATGTTGAGCTCTGCTCTGATTGGCTGTTACTCAGAACGGCTCATTTAAGTAGCCCTGTGTGTGTGTAAACAGATCTTATGTTCGAGTCTGTATCAGATGAAGATACAAATTTTGAGGAATAATCAATTGTTTGGAGCTTGTTAATGGACGTTTCTGAGTGCAAAACGTAACTGTAACATCAATAGTAGAACTTCAGCCTAAACGTTAGCATTTAGCATTAACTAGCATATAGCGCTAACTCAACAGTCACAACTTTGTTTTTAGCATTGTAACAACATTGTACTTTATTGAATGTGTAATTTAATGTTGGGAGGTACATTACGACTGTAACATCACATTTGGTGTTTTGCTGAGATTGGCCTGTTTTCCAGCGGTCTTTTGCATGCACAAGGTTTAAATAAGGAGGAAACAGTCGTGTTTGGGACTTACGATATGTCATTACAATGTACAGAGCTTTTATTATTAATTATCTATGCCTAAATGAATACAGTTTTACATTCAACAGCACCTTTAAGAGATAGACTCTTAAAATTAAAAATAGTGTAACTTTTGAAACTTCGGAGGCTCCTGCACCCCGTTCCGTTCTATTGCACCTACTGTATCCTGTATTTTGACTAATAGTTTAAGAGTCTCACTGACTAGTCGATGATCTTAATGTGAAGATATCAGCACACTAGCAAAGATGGCACGCAACCCAGCTTATTACTGTCCCAGAACTCATTAAGCAAGAAAATTGGACTCGGAGAGCAGGCAAATGTTTTTTTATTATTTCTGGGGGGAATTAAATATTATTGGTATTTACTCTCCAGTCTAAGAAAATCCTCCTTTTCTAATAAATGTGAATCCGTATTCATCTCAAATGCCCTTCTCCTTTCCTGAGAAATAATCATAGCTGCCTTTGTCTTTGTCCCAAAGGGATGTTCAGGACATTTAAAATGGAGATGTGGGACACAGCCAGTGTCTCCATTATTATTCTGTAGCCTTGGTTTTCTAGGTTTGGTATTCTGAAGCCCTTCGAATTGCTTTGGAAAACTTAAAACGAGTGAACTTTTGTTTATTTTCGTTAACCCGCATGAGAGCAACCTTCAGTAACCTCGCCCCCTTGTGATCTAAATGGGCGATTCACATTGTTTTGTAGATGTTTAACTACGATTTCTTTTAACCACTTAAAACTAAATAGGTTTGGATAAAAAGCGTGTGTTCTGTGACTGCCCGCAGCCAGGATTTCTTTCAGATCTGGGATCACAATAACTCAACACTTTTGACATTTTGAACCAAACCTCCTTGTCACTATAAGATTGCCTTTTTGTTAGGGGAAGTGGAAGAAGATAAGATGGACTCCTTTGTTGTTTAACGTCTGTAAAGGGGGCGTTTAAAAGGGAAGAATGCAGACGGTTGTCACCTTTGTATGAACTTTAAAATCAAGTGCACCCCTCCTTTTTCACTAACAAGAACTTCATGTTTGGCTCTGTCTATTGCAATTTATCATGCTATTTAAGTTATAAGCTATGTACCTGTAAGTTTTGTACGGTACGAGCAATTGGATTCAGTCTTACAGGCTGTAAAAACAAACAAACTACTATATCCCCCTGTAGTTGATCATTTTATCACTGAAAACTAATCTTTGAGTATCATTTTGATGTTATTGTGAATGTACACAAATTAAAGAAGACCCTTTACAGTTTCAAATGATGTATAACACGTAAGTGTATGATTATCAATGATGGAGTATTTTAAGTTGATTCTGCTTGATTGTTGATTCGCACCGACACGTTTTTGGACCCCAGAGTGTTACGATGGAAAATGTGGTGGTCTTAATAAATGTTATTACATCAAATGTCAGATATGGGTGGTCGATTTGGCCGAAATATACGCATTTTATTTTAAAATAGATTTTTATTGGGAAAGATTAGTAAAACGTTTTTAAAATAAAGGTTGTCATATCCAGCAAATATTACAATATTTTTTAACATGAAGTTTTTTAACACTGAGGTTTGTCATAACGTACCAACAAATATATACAGTATTTAAAGGGTATGGGTATGGGTTTTTGGCGCCATTGGTGGTGAGATTATGAATTGCAATCAACCTCAATTTCAGTACGCATGTCGTCGTCTGAGACAATGTAGGGATGAAATGCACTCTGTAGAGCAATTTGTCCATTTAGGGCTACTGTAGAAACATGACGGCAAATTCCATGAATGGGGACCCGGGGTGTATGTAGATAAAAAACGTTTCATTCTAAGGTAACAAAAACAATACAGTTCATTTTGTAAGGTCTTTATACACTTTAGGTAGATTATATTGCATTTCTGTCAAGAGATCTTTCTAAAAGTTACACAATGCACCTTTAAATGTGAGAGTATCTCAGGGTCTTATATTTTGGATGTGTCTCATAGGTGTGCGGATGTTGGATGGTGAGGTCACAGATGTGGTGGAAGCTCAGTCCCTCAGTCTCAACCCACAGCACATCGATGTCTACAGCGCCAGCTGGGGACCAGAAGATGACGGCAAAACGGTGGATGGACCCGCAAAAATGGCCAAGGAGGCTTTCCTGCGTGGTGTGACAGAGGTTTGAACCGCTTAACATATAGGCATCTTCTAAATCAACGCTACGAGTCAATTGTGTCTCACAAGGCCTGTAGAGAACAAAATGCAATGGTTTGCAGAATTGACTTTGAACAATCAATTTGTAAATAAATGTTTAGACGGATATACCCACTGTTATTGCTGCCCAGAGATCCACTTACAATTATCTTTGTAGCTCCTTGCGCCAAAAAGCATTATTTTTCTCTTTTATTTCAATGAAGCTTCTGTACAATAGCATCTTTGACTTCACTGCTTCCTGTCATTATTTGCATCAGTTGTCCTGATCTTGGCATGTATTGTACCTTAATTGATAATGTGGCTAAAGCACTTCAGTTCGGATATGAGTCAGGCTTTCTGACATTCAGCAGATTTCTTTATTTGCTTGAAAGCAGACATTTTAGGGCACTCAATTTGCAAATGCATTGAATCATAAAACCAAGTATGGTTTTATTTAAAGAGCACCTATTTTCCAAATCACAATTTTACATTTTCTTTGGTGCGTAAGTGTGTGTATTAGTACATGTTAAAGATATATGCAAAAGGTACAAACCCCAAAGTAAACAATGATGCAAGTTATCATCTCCAATGTAAATCTCTTTTCTTGGACTACAACACACAACACCGATTGTAGGCAACAGTTTACTTCCTGGGATTGGTGATGTAGGCAAGACTGACATTATTATAAATCCTCTTGCTTTGGACTCACAGCCTGTAAGTTAACTCCTGTTAGCATTGCATTGTGAGCGAATTTTTCAAACATGGTGAGGAGCGTCACACTTCCAGCTGACTTCAGAGGTATTCAGACCAATCACAACGTACAGATTAGCTGGCCAATCAGGGACAAAGAGCTTTTTAAGTCCATGCTTTTCAGAAAGAGATTGAAATCTGGAGCTACAAAAATGTAGAAATATGTATATGAAAAATAATGTGTTTTTTAACCATAAACTACGCAAACACATTGTATTATACCAAAGATACAAAATAACAAGGTTTTTGAAGCAATGAAATTGGTGCACTTTAAGTATAATATTAGACAATATTCAAGCAGTACATAGTTTGTAGCAATATTTCAATTGGCTAGCAAAAATAGAAAGTTTTTAATATATGTCAGTAGGCGTCTTATTACTATTTTTAATGCTTTTTCATAGCCATGATGCATTGTGCAGAATCGTTGCCAAGTATATTTACACATTACAATCTAGTTAACATGATTACAGAGTATTTTTATTAGGTCTTCGATTTTGGCACATTCCGAATCCAGTTTTGAATCCAGCATGTTACATTATCAGCCCCGTTTTACCCCATTTATTTATCAGCTGTTTCCAGCCATATTTCATTGGGTCCAAATCCTGAGCGCGGCGTGTGCCAGCAGTCAGATTTGTTTGGGAAACAAGATCCATGTTGCATAGAGAAAGCCAATGCAAATGTGCGTCTGCTCTATGTAAACACCCTCCCTGAATGCTTCACACAATCAAGCAGGTGTTCACTAACAGAGAACAAACTCTCAAAGAGCGAGCCAAACTTTCTCATCACGCCATCTTTCCCGCGTGCATTTGTTGAATTTGTAAAGTACAGTACAAAGACATCAAACGATCAAAGCTAACAGGCAAGCAGCATCTGTATCAAATTATTTGCACTGCTGGCCTTTTCATCGTGGCAGAATTGTGAAACGAAAGTCACGTGATCGTTCAGACGCGCCTTGTTAATGTGCCGCGCGCATTTTTCACGAGCTCATTATCGTTTCTGACAGTTTGCTTTGCTGCGGTCCGTCTGAGAAGTAGACCGCACAAGCCTGTCGCTGTTTGGGACTTTTATTTTCCCATGAAAATGCATGATAAACGACTGAGAACATTAGCGTTGTCCCACAAGCAATGTTTTTTTTAAGCATCTGGCCTGGCAATCGAAAATGCAATAGTGGTTCAATGGTCTGTGATGCTTTGAAAATCCACCCCAAAGAAATGTTTTCCAGTTGTTTTGAGTTAGACCTAACATGAAGAACTGATATATCTGAAAGTGTTTATTTTTTATTTCCAGGGTCGTGGTGGACGGGGCTCCATCTTCGTGTGGGCCTCGGGGAACGGCGGACGGGAGAAGGACAGCTGTAATTGCGACGGCTACACCAACAGCATCTACACGTTGTCGATCAGCAGCAGCACGCAAAACGGCAACGTGCCGTGGTACAGCGAGGCCTGTTCATCTACGCTCGCCACAACCTACAGCAGTGGAGGCCTCACTGAGAAACAGATTGTGAGTGTCTCTTTAAAAAATCAACACCCGTTATCCTTTAATCGAAGAATTAGCTAATTTAATCCTATAAAAGTGGATCTCAGAGTGACCAAAATACAATTTGGACAACCGTATAAAAATGCCCTAGCAACTGCATGACAACTACACCTTCCTGACATCATAGCTGGAATTTGGCATGCATTCGTTTTCTACAGAAAATGCGAAGATCTGTTTGCAAAAGACAAACGTATCTCTGCGAACATAACCACATTTCCTCATTCCGCTTTTTTACTTTGTTTCTTCACCCACGACGATGTCGACCGAGGCACGCTTCCAAATATTGTTTTCATAGCTGACTTTGCCTGATGGAGTCATCCATTCACCAGCGTTCAGCACAAAGACACAATATTATACAATAAAAGAGGGATTTAAGGTGCTTCAGTGCCTGGATATACCCACTCTTTCCTGCTAGCAGAGATTATGGTCTCCAAAGATCCATTTTCAAGTGTGTCGAATTATCTTGCATTCACTCCCTCCGAACCATTATTCCAGCACTCCCATTTTTAGCAGTTAGTCTCACGCAAGGGGGTCTTAGTCGTAGCAATCCCATGATGCCTCTCTCTGTTAAGTGTCAGTCATCACCCCTCGTATATTTTCAGTCGACTCTCTCACTTTCTTTGTCTTTAGTGTCTGTGTGACCCCAAGCGTTACGCTTTTACCCTCAAGTGTCAGAAATAACCAGCACTTAACCGCTAAACTCACTCGCTGAGTAGAAAGCAAATGACGTGTTTTTACACTTTTTGAAGGGTGTTGTTGGTCGTTGCCAGTGAATTGTTATTAGGACTGGATCGAACTGCCTCCTTTAAATGTATGTTTGTTTTTTTCCCTCACCTGGAATGTCAAGTCTTGCTGTGCATAAATAATAGTGGATTTTTTTAGCATTTGAAAATCATTCACAGCATAGCACAAACTTTGCTATACGATGTTTTATGCTGTTAATTTTGTTAATACATTACGCCTGGACTTGAGTCGTTTTTACGCAAACATACACAAACCCAGATGTTCGACACATGCGCAATGGGACAAATTGCAATTTCTCCTGGCCTACATAATCCTGTACGCGCTTGTGCGACCTACGCATACAAAGCATGAACTGTTGGTTTTGCGCTTACTTTTTACGCACTGTATGCGTAGGCAAGGGTAATAGGTCTATACTATAGGCTTTACCGTCAATGTGCCTTGCTTTAGCAAACATTAACAACATGAATCAGCTTTAATTCTATTATTGTGTTAATCCTGGAGTATAGTCTTTTTTACGCATAAGTGAACGTACATGCACAGTATAGTTAGTTTAACTCGTCCGTATACACAGATGCTCGACGTAGTACGCATTGCGACAAATCTCAATACCTCTTCTGGCCTACATACTCCTGTATGTGCATGCGCGACCTACTCGTACAAAGCGCACACGGTTACAAAAATCTGCCGATGTGCGTACAGTGCTCGCGTACTAATCTGATGACGAAATTTGCATCACAAATTTTGCATGTATGACCTTCGCGTACAAAGCACTAGGGCTGTGACGATTAATCGTGCAAATGCGCGTTTTCTCAATGAATGAATTTGAATGAATTACGGTGAAATGCCGCCACATCCAATATCCAGAGGGCGCTCTTGTGTAGAAACGCCATTTGTGCCACAGAAGAAGAAGTAGCATTATAAACGCTATTCCAGGAAATGTCTAAAGGGATATTTATATCGCTGTTCTTCAGATTGTTGTGAATGATTGTGTTTAATGAGTGTTGCGTTTTTAAATTCACATTATAAACAACTCAAACTCATAGTGATTTTAGATTGATAAGGACTTTCTACCGATAACAGAGCCGTAGTACACGCACAAGTTGTGCATGAAATACAGAATCGAGCCTTGCGATTCAGAATCGATTTCAGGCAGAGGAGCTGTTAAAAAATGAAAAAAATTCCGGTGGTACGTACTATACTGATGATAAAATGTGTGTCATACACTGTGTGCGTACGCAAGGGTAACCGGACAATACTACTGGCTTACACTAAAACCCTTATGCTACGTACACACCAAACGCGGGGCATCACGTTACTCGCTCTAGATTACTCGTCGGATTTAATTTTGTGTCATGCAAATTTTTCGCTCGAGTTGAATATTTTCAGAAACTTGTTGCAAATAGCGCATGTTTTTCGCGACAAACGCTCCGCCCATATCGCATCATTCGCATCGCCCCATGCAAGGACGCGTCTGATCGCATCTTTGCATTGACTTTGTATGTAATCTACTCGTGTAAATAGTTGAACTCGCATCTGGTGTGAACCCACAGTTAGCCCTTTAGCAAACATTATTAACAACATGAATCAGTTTTTATTCTATTATAGTCCGTTTTTTATGCGTAAGTGAGAGTACATGCACAGTATAGATGGATTTCAGTCATGTGACCTTTTACGTCATGCCGCCATCTTGAGGACCTACCGAGTACCAGTAGGTTATTCACAAGCATTGGCTACCTTGCTACGATTTACGGATTTCTTATCTTTTACTGTCTATGATTCTAACGGATACAGTAAAGGGCTACGAAAGACAACATGTCGCATCTCGACTGTCATGAAAATAAACGCTACTTTAAAAAAATATATCTTGGTTAGGGTGTGATGCCTTCGTGATCCCTGATGCGTTCTTCCAGCCGCTATCTGCTGCTACCGAACTACCACTATTTTACAACATAAGAAGGCGCGACACAACATGAAACTTTGCTCGAAGTATCACCTGGATCTCTACACATGAACGCGAGCATTGAGAACATTGTTTGTGTACACAGAGTTTACTAAAAATAAAGGTTTTGTACAACTGACTTTGGCTATTATGATGTCCGCTCGTCATCTCTGCCAGAAGAAAATAATCGATTTCCAAATGCGAATGAATGAATGTCATATGAGGCTCCTTTTTCAACTAGAAGGTCAATATTGTTTTTCACTTGCGACAAAACAACGAATTATCCGTGCATTTTTATAGAACTATGCTTTAGGAGATATCAATCTTTACTCTCCTCCCTCCTTACGTCGCAATTGGAGATCGATACATCTTGACTGGGAAGAAGGCGGCGAGCGGAAGCCAAATCATCCAAAGTCAGTTGTTCAAAACCTTCTTTTTAGTTAACTCTGTGTTCACAAACAATGTTCTCAATGCTCGACTTCACGTGTAGAGACACAGGCGATACTTCGAGCAAAATATCATGTTGTGTTGAGCCTTCTTAGTGTTGTTAAAATAGCGATTTTGAGGCTCACAGCATATTGAAGGCATAGCTTCTAGTTCTTTTGCAACCACTTCAGGTCCTCAAAATGGCGGAAGACAAGTGAGTGACGTCAGCTGATATCCATGTATAGTTAGTTAAACTTGTCCGCCTACACAGACGTTCTGCGCATACGCATTGCGATAAATCTCAATACCTCTCCTGCCCTACATACTCCTATATGCGTGACCTACGCATACAAAGCATGCACGGTTACAAAAATCTGGTGTTGCTCAATGTGCCTTGCTTTAGCAAACATTATTAACAACATGACTCTTGTTTAAAATGCTCATTTGGGATTTTGGACATTGCATTGTGGAAGAATTCGATTTTCTGTGTTGTGATCGTGCTTCGTATTTGCTTTCAGATCACTACAGACCTCAGGCAGAAGTGCACAGACTCCCACACAGGCACCTCCGCCTCGGCCCCTCTGGCCGCTGGAATCATCGCCCTCGCACTGGAGGCCAAGTAAGTCTGCCAACTCGTCCAAGTTTGACTTGTCCTCAAGCAAGGTCAGCTTTCTTCATATGAGCTTCCAGTTGCCCGAGGCTTTCCAAAAAAAAGTGGTCGCTGGCTAGATTGCTCCATTTTTTTGCGTCTTGACTGAAATTAACCTTCAGATTCTCATTTTGATAAAATATATGCCGCGAGTGGCCTTTGCGTTTGCATCAGTTTAAATTAATTCACCTGCAACATTTTAACCATTATGTACCTGTAGCTATTTGTGACCTTTACGAAAGGTCAGGTGAGATTATCTTAGGGCGCAATAAACCACGACAACTAGTTTTGTGTTTCATCAACCCGTGCTAACACTTTGAATGTGTTTTGTCTCTGCAGTAAGAACTTAACCTGGAGAGACATGCAGCATCTGGTCGTGAGGACGTCCAACCCTTCCCACCTCTCCACCAATGACTGGAAGACAAATGGAGTGGGCCGTCGAGGTGAAAACCCATCTCGTTGCTTTTCATTGCGTCCGTCTGCTTCTCTCGCCTTTCTAGTTTGTCTTCTGCGTTCCAGCTGCTTTGATGCGATCAATAACATTATCGTTGGCTGCACCAATCAACAAAGAGCTCAAGATATCAACCGATTTAATTCACCTCTTTACTTATAATGTCAATCTTGTTATAGGCTTTTTAAACTGACTTCGGTTACTTCAACAGTATTGATTTCTTTGTCTCCTACAGTGAGCCATTCTTACGGATACGGGCTGTTGGACGCTGGGGCCATAGTAGCTCTTGCGAAGAACTGGACGAATGTCGGACCTCAGCAGAAGTGTGTCCTCTCTATTTTATCTGAGCCCAAGTAAGTGAAACCTTAAGAAAAGTGTGTTAAAGGAAGAGTTAATATTATGTAAATATTATTTTCGTTTTGGTGAGATGTCCACTCTGCTGTTGACAGTGAATCGGGACAGAGCCCAAAAATAAATACCACAAAATATCTCCATGTGGTTCGACCCAAGCATGTATTCACACATGGCTGGTAAAGGTTTGATGTGCTGGTATTTTCAAAACCCTACCTTTTACTATGCGGTTTGGCTGTTCGCCTGCATTAGGGATGTTCATTTCAGTTTTTTTCCCCGACCGACAACTGCGGCGTGTTAACCGAACATTTACTGATAAGATTTTAATGTTAAATTGTCAGTTGAGTATAAATACAGTTGATGGTTGTCTGTGATCCAGTAAAAGCAATACAGACATTTTATTTCATTTGAACGTGCAAACAGCAGCAACAGATCAACAACAGACCAAGATTCATACATTATCAAATTAAAAGTCAACGTTACATAATCAAAGAGCACGCGATCCGTCAAGAGGATTAATATCCAAAGATGGCGGATTGCCTCTCTTTTTTTTATCAACCACAGTGACTTCTTCTCAAGCAGGATGCGTTTCAAAAAGTTTTGCTTTTGCGTCTTCATTCTCTGTTTATGCAAATAATTACTTAACCAGATCATCAGGGCAGCACTGAATTGCGTCATTTAAAGGTCATTCACAAAGTAAAAGTGCCGCAAAATGTCTGTAGGCACGTGTCGACACGCACTGTGAATTAACAAATGTTTTTTTTCTTTTAAGTTATAGATGTAATCCGTCATACATTTTACCATTCTGTTAAACGATCAATATAAGCATCCCTAGTATACACAAAAATGCAGTATCTGGTGAATGAAACCGAACTTTAACGAAAACTCCTGCCAGGGTGAAGATTTTTAAGAATTCAAGTTGCAGCATTGTTGTGTAGCGATTTTTTTGGCCTGCGACGTCGTCGTTCATGCCAAGGCGGGACTCTGCAATTGCCTCTGGCTGAAGCAGTGACGTCATCAGGATTCCTGGATAAATAGCGTTGACGGCGACAATGGTGCTCTCTCTCAGTTTCCCTTTGTTTTCACGCATGGCTTTGTGGTTAGGGATATATCCCCATTTGTTGGTTTGGCATGTTCTTGACTGTGCTTAACTCTTTTCTTGCCATTGACAGTTATCTCGTCAATTAAGAAAAAACATTTCCCTGCCAATAGCGCTTTCCTGACAATTTTTTTACGGAAATCTGTGATTCCCCTATTATCCACTCTTACCCAATTTATAAAAAAACTGAAGCAATGACTTATTTTACACATTTTAAACTCTGTGCATGTTTTGATAATCGCTCTGAATCTGACCTCTAGCAAAATTCCTTTAAAAAATTGCCATTATTTAAACTTTTTGCTCAAATCTTTTATTTTTGAAGAAACCTACCCATATTTAAGAGGTTATAAAAAGAGAACAAATGACTTTTTTTTCGTTTTATTTGAAAGCAGAGGGTCCGTTTTTCATTTGATTTATTTATTTGTATGTTTATATATTTATAGAAGAACATTATTCTGGAAGGCTTTTTGTGAAACTTTTGTGAAAAAAAAATGATGGCAGGGAAATGAGTTAATACCAGGTTTTTAACAAAGATTTTTTTATGGCGATTTTTAACGAAGGAGGGAAAACCTGTTTATATTTATAAAAATACCCCTGTATGTGTGGACCAGGCTGTATAATTAATATTATAATATAAAACGCATCTCTTAATTTATTTAGCCGTTAGGGCTGCTTTTATGTTCTTTCGGAGCTTGACAGCATACATTCCCTTTCGCTTTCATTTCAGGGTTTCCGCGGGGTCTTAAAAAGTCTTACATTTCAAAATCAAAATTTAAGGTCTTAAAGTCTTAACTCTTTCACCGCCAGCATTTTTCATGATTTTCACAAAAGTTTAATGCCTTCCAGAAAATGCTCCTTTTTAAATAAATAAACATATAATATATAAAATAAAAGAACAGACCCTCTGCTTTCAAACAAAAAAATCCGTTTCATCCTACCTTCATGTGTTCTGTTTTTATCACCTCTCAAATATGTGTAGGTTTCATCAAAAACAGCAAATTTTGAGCAGAAAGCTGAGATAATTCCATAATAATTCAGGACTTTTGATAGAGATCAGATGCAGAGCGATCTTTAAAACATACACGGACATACAGCTGTTTGCCCTAGGGCAGGGGTTCCCAAACTTTTTTTCCTGCTCACCCCCTTCTATGTCCCAACCGGGTTGGTGCACCCCCAATCCCCACTAAAAAACAACACGCTAAAAAGATTTGTTTTTAAAGACTCGTGTTTAATCATGCGCAAATAACCAGGGGCCGGTTGCAACAGCCGGACGTTAAGAAGTTGGGTGTAAGTCCTACGTCGAGCTTAGCTACGTCTGACATTGTGAAAATATTTACGCGTGTTGCACCATCTGAAACTACGACCAGACGCAGCTATGCTCAGCGTAGATTAATGCGCGCCCCCGTGTATTCATTTAACCACTGTGATATTTAGATGCCATTCGAGTTTACTATGGTAAAAAACTTACACTTACTGCCGTCAGCTAATAGATGATATATGAGAGTTTACTCCTGTTTACCAGTGCGCTCTCCTTCTAGATGCGTGCGTAACGTGCAGACCCATCATTCACGAAAGCCTTTACTGTTTGCACAAAAGGTGTATAATCGTTTGCAGATTCATTATAACAGCTTAAGTTTCAAACAAAATTAAATGAAAGCTTTTAATAAGTTCCCTACAGTGTCTTTGTAAGTATTTATGTATTTTATTATATAATTCATTGGCGGTCTCTTAACCATGCATGAAAACATATTGCTCGCGTATCATGTGCATTAGACGTGCCCATGTCTCGTCACATTTCATTGTTTCTATTTGTGCCATAAAAAGTCTCTCTCTCTTGGTCCCTCTCCTCCTTTGTGACTAACAACTTTATCAAAAGACGTCCCACATGACAGTTTCCCTGATTTCCGTCAGTTAAGTATATTTATAATATATATGGAATGAATGAAACGAGTTGGCACGCATATAGTGGCTGCAGTGCATAACAGAAGAGCAGTGCGTAGAAAAAGACAGCAGCTGTCTTCTACGTTTCTATCAAAAACTAATTAAGTATAGTTTTTTATTTAAAATAAAAGCGATTACAAAGGAAATGTTTACTGTTCATTTTTTTTTTTATTGTATGGAAAAATCCCACTTAAAGAAACAGACCGCCATTACATTTTTCCTCCAATTAGCTGTGTATAAAACAGTCGTGAAAGGTCTACAGACACTCCAGTTTTATACTCTCTTTTTCAGAGTACTTACATTTTAATTATGTGTTGGTATATAAAGACAGTTTAAACAAATTTGTAAAAAAGTTTTTTAGATAATTCCTGCTTATCCTGCCTTTAAAATGGCGTTTTTTTTTTTGGCTAAAACGGGACGAGCTAAACAAATTATTTGCTCATTCGTTTCGCTCGTCCCAAAACAAAACAACAGAAAAAAAGAATCTGTCCAATCATAGCACAGGGTTCATCCACCAAATAGAAAGCAGGGATGACTGACAAGTCGTATGGCCTGACAATAACAAGAGTCTGCAACCGACGGAACCACAAAATCCAGCGTGATCTCCTTCCATCCGCACTTTCTGATTATTTTTTTAAACGGAGAGTCAAGACATCTGACTACTAAGGTGAACTAGTCGGGGTGGATGTGGAAAGTTGAAATGCTGAATTAGCTTAATCCTATGAAGTCTACGGTCTCGCGGGCTCCTTTTTTTATAACGTGCACTTGACCGCAAGATGCGCTAACATTACTTTAGATTTGCAAATGAGCATCATTTATTAATGAGCTGTACCATAGGGGCCGAATTTGCTGGTGGATTCTCACACTCAATAACGTATCTGCAGGAGAGCATCCAGTTTTGTTCACATAAAAACAGAAAGTTCACTCTCATTGAAGGAAATCCGCCTGACATCCGATTAAATGTGCTGCTCTACAATAACACGCTCTTGATGATTGTCAAGAAAATAAAACATCATATAACCACCTCAAATTAAGTTTTATAGATGGAGAATATACTGTAGTGTAGTGTACTGCAGTATCATTGTTTGATGAATAAATAAATTAAAAACAGTCATACAGTAAATAACAGTTATGGTTGAATTTTGAGCAGTGTTAAAGGGGACAGAGAATGAAAAACCATTTTTACCTTGTCTTTGTTGTTTAATGGTAGTCTACCCACATTCACAAACATACAAAAAGTGCTAGACATGCTAAACATCTCAGTCTCATAGAAATTCCTTTTTTTGAAATGTCAGCCAGAAAACGGCCCAATCTGTAAAACTGATGCTTATGACATCACAGGCATCTCACTGCCCCTCCACTTTAAAATAATTGGCTACATTTTTAGAGTGGCAGCAAAGTCAGCCAATCAGTAATGAGATTGCAAGTTAAGCCAGTAGGGGGAGCCAAAAAGGTGCAAAACCACTTGTTTAAAATCCCCCACCCTAATAGAGCTATCTGAGAGAGGTTTTTAGGAAGCTTCTAAGGCATTACAGACCCAAACAAAAATGTTTTTGTCTGCATGTTACATCACAGAACAAGGATATATACCCCGTTCAATCATTCTATGTCACCTTTAACAATAAAATACTGTCTTGAAGGGATAGTTAAAGGAACAGTATGTAGGATTGTGGCCAAAACTGGTACTGCAATCACACAACTGGTGGCCAATACAGAAAATGACAACAAAAACATCAGTTGAGGGCTGCAACTCCGTTTTCTAAATGACAATATCCTGGCCAGACCACTGCAACTTTTTTTTCCAAAATAATTTATTTTGTGTTTCACACATGAAAGAAATCATGAAGGTTAGGAACAATATGAGGGTGAGTAAATTATGACAGAATGTCATTTGTGGGTAAAAAATCACCCATTGCTTAACAGGAATATCACTATTTAACAGTGTTTGTGCAGACATGCTAAACTTTGGAGAATACAGTATTTAACATTAATAATGTTATTAATCACCATGTCTTGCAAATTTTGTTAAACATGATATTATTCATATTTATAATTATTTTTAAGCAGATTATGGCAAGATGGGAATAAAGTGAGTGCATGTGCACCATGTTACATTGAAAGTTACCAAGAGGTGTGTGTGCGTGCGTGCACATGTGAACCTGTGTTCTGTCCTTTCGGCTGATGCTACTCAAAAAAAAATCCAAGGTTGGCACGTCTGATCTTGCGATTTCAGTTAATTTAATGGCTATTTTATCATTAAGGATTTCTTAAACTTTTGTCCTGAAGTCTCAAGGACATAACAATATCAGCAAATATAAAAATCTTGTCTCGTCTTGTGAACACAATCTCATGTCTCGTCTTGCGGGGTGTCTGGTTTTTTTTTTGTCATGTAAGATAAAAGGTTTTAAAGCTCACGTAACACACGCTGTTTCTGCATTTCTGATGTTAATCTGGAGTACCTATAGAGTTGTATTACATCCTTTATATCTCAGAATAGTCTTTAGTTTAATCAGATTTATAAAAGAAAGATTTGCTTTACCGAAACTTTCCCAATAACTTACTAAGAAATGAAGAAGGAGTTACTACTGCGGGAGGAGCCAGTACGAGTCACTTATGATTTACTACATGTTCGTGTCATTTATATAATATGCACGCGCCTATTTCCAACATAAGACATAAGTCTTACTTACCGCATGCAACTCGTGACCCGGTTGGGAAATTCCAGCGCATCAAACACACACGCAAAACTCCGCTGCTACCCCGGATAATAAACTATATCCATTGTTGTCAAAAGGCTGGCTTTCTTCTCCTTACATCCAAAAACACTTCTTCTTTCGTGCAATTGTTGAGTTTTGAAATTAAACAAAGCTGTGTCGCGTGATATGATGTGGGTAAGTTCTAGCGTCTCCCGCTGATTGACGGGTGGACGGGGTTTTCCTGAGGAAGTGCCCATAAAAGGAAGTGCCCATAAAAGGAAGTGATGCGTATAGAAACGTAAGCTGGACCTCGAAAAAAACTTTCCAAAACTTGTACGAACCCTGGCGAAGTGCATTCGGCATAGAAATACTCTGTAAGACGCCCAACTGCTTATTTGACACTTTGCCTACGTTTAGCATGAGGAAGCAACTCTATAACGGTGTTAATAAGTCAAAATGCATGAAATACCATTGAACCACCCCTTTAAAAAACACATGGATGCATGCATGGGCCGGTTACCGGTTTCAAGGTATACTGAGGTTTCAAAACCACTAACATTTTCTGTAATACCGTTTGCAAGGTATGAGATGGGTTTACACAAAATTAATTAAATCATTAAATCATAAATTTACATTTAATATATTTTGCAAAAACATTTTTTTGAAAGAAAATTATAATTTAAAGGCTTTATTTCACCTAGCATACATGTTGTATGTTAATAACACATTTTATTGCTGCAATGGCAAATCCGCAATACTGTGAAACCGTAGTATTTTTGCTTAAGGTTATTATACCACCAAAATCTCATACCGGTCCATGCCTAATGCATGCTGGACTATAAAATTTAATTTTATTGTCATGTTATAGATCTTAAATTTTATTCATAAAGGTCTTAAAAAGTCTTACATTTGAAACCCTGTTGCATGTATAAGAGCAGCAGCATTAATATTTAACCTGACTTATCTCTATTTGTGCTGCATAGAGGAATTTAAGGTCTGTTTAAAATGACTTTAGGGTGATGACAGAATTCATTTTTTGGTGAACTCATGTGTAACCTCTTAACCCTTTGTACTAAATCAAACTGTGCAGGGTTAATAGATTCTTCACTAGAGCTTGTAACCCCGTGCTGCTTTGGTGCACCCAACCAGAGTGTGAAGGTTTCTTTTTAGTGTTGCTAAAAAGGTCAAGATGTGGGATACCAAACAGGAATAAGAAGTGAGGGTAGGCACAGCTGTGTTTTTGAATGTTCTGTCGCATATAAATTTAGTCCCGCTGCTTGCCAAACACATTTTAAGGGTAGCGATGACATGCAGATGAGCATGGCATCCATGTTCGGCACACATCAGTCAACGCTGACATCTTGAGACCCGAGTCTAGACGATCCCCGTGAAGTGGCCTTCCATCAGTCCCTATCTCCCCGTCAGTACATTGCACATCACTCAAAAAAACCCTCTCGCCTTTTTACCCCTCCCTCCAGTCATTCTTTCTGGTTCATTGATGTTACAGAAAGATTAAGTGGTTTGGGAGCAAAGCCCAATTTATCGTTCTGGTTACAGCAGTCGGGGCAAAATGATTCCCGCTGCCTCCGCTGTGCATTGCACCACCTTTGATTCAAAGCCTTGCATTACTGAATGCGTGTCATGCTTCATTCCTCATGGACTCCAGCCTGTCATTCGTCTCTTGTTTAAAGTCTTTTTTGCAGATGAGCTCTTTCTCTGTGTGTGGCGAGCAAGGCTGGACCTCTTAGAGTCTCTTATGGGATTGGGTTTAGAGTACAAAGTGCTTAGGAGCTGTAGGGGTCATCGGCGACACCAAAACTTTTCTTGGGGGAACCAGGTGATAGACTTGAAAGCAGTTAAAAAAGCATTCAAATGCACATTAACATGGGATACATAATGCCAAGTAAACCATTTGTATTCAAGTGTAAACATTGTGATGTTTATAACTTTCAGTGTTTGTGTAATTGGTAGAGTATTGAATGGCGATGCAAATGGATTCGATCTTTAGGGAACACTCAAAAGAGTGCATTTTGGATGCACTGTACATCCATTTGGATAAAAGCACCTGGCGAATGCATAAATGTAAAATATTGTCCTGTTTAACTGCTCTGAGATCTGGGCCCAAACAGTGCTGTTTTTTTTTTGTGGTGACGCTTCTTATTTTGTCTGAATGATGGCAGAGGGAGGGTAAATCCTGTAATGCGGATGACCTTGTTTTTATTGCTCTTGCTTAAGGATTTTAAATTACCCTAAGTATTAAACTTGGACATATAACTCATTCTGCTTAAGCACCATTCAGAATACAATTAACTTCTTTCGGCTCTGTTCAGTGAACGCCATAATAACATTTGAGTTTGTGTTTCTTGGTGGAACCTGGGGTCTTTCCACATATACCCTAATGTTACATAACTCATTAAAGAGCACATATTATACAAAATCATCTTTTACAAAATGTTTAGACATAAATGTGTGTTGGCTGCAACAACCCTACAATGAAAAAAATCCACCCACTCCTTTTAATTCCCATTAAACCAAAGCAGTCTCTTTAACAGTGTTGTTTTCGTCAACTATGACGATAACGAAATTATTTCGTTGACGGACCTATTTTTATGATGCTAACGCGACGATGACTAGCTAAAGATGTCTAAAAAGGTGACGAAAACATGACGAGACGCTTTCAAGTTTTCGTTGATGAGACGAGACGGAACGAAAATGATTATAAGTCTGACATTCACAATTCATGTCATTTCTGCCAATTTTGCGTGAAATCTGTCTGTTTTTAGCTAAACGGTATCAGCAATGCTGCCACTTCCTATCCTTGTTTTGGGTCAACACAGTCTCACTCACGCCACCACCCGGCTGCCGCCATGCCGCGCACGCACACCAGATTTCACACAATAACAACACACCTGCGGCTGTGGCGAGTTCGAAGGACCGTTGCGGTGACGCCAATCAGGGTTATTATCGTAAACGAAAACTATCACGAAAACTGAAACTATTAGTGAAAAAACATTTTCGTTAACTGAAATAAAATAAAAACGAAGGTTTCTAAAAAAAACTAAAACTAAACAATAACTATAATGTGGACCTGTAAAACTAACTAAAACTAACTAAAATTTAGGAAAACAAAACTTGCGTTTTCGTTTTTTAAATGTTATTGGATCAGCAGTTAAACACGGAGTCACTCATATTACCGGATCATAAGCAAATGAGCAGATGTTGCTGGATCATTAATGACCAATAGGTGGCAGTCTATTAGAACTCCTGACCTGCACAGCAGCGTCACGTGATGTGTATGACGCTGTCAGGGCACTGGATCCCTGCCCCCGAGCCAACAGTTCGGTTTAGAAAACATCATCTTGTTGCTAACGCCTAGTTTAGTAAGACAATTTGTTTCTGCTGGCAAACCATTACAATAACTGAAGAAGGCTTAATTATCTCAGTGTACTGTACACGGAAGCATTAAAACGTTAAATATGGCTGAAAACGCTGACGCCAACTGCTTGCTTGGCAGTGTTAGCTGACGCTTTTTGGGTGCTATGATACAGAATGTCCGTTTAACTAATCTGAAACTATTATATGCCTTTGCGGATAATCAACAAATAATATTATATATTAATATTTAGTCAACAAATAGGTATATTATGTTAGTACAGCGGTCTCTTCTGGTACAGAAATGGACACTCATAGACAGAACATTAAACTTTGCATTGGTTTTCAGTTGTTGTGCACAGTTTGTACAAGTAAGATGTGCTGATTTACTCTAAATTATCTGGGTTATTTTTAACCCAATGCTGAGAAAATACTGGACAGAACACACATGTTGGTTTATAAATAAACATATGCTGGGTTGTTTCAATGCAATGCTGGGTTGTTTTAACCCATGTTTGGGTTAACAACAACCCAGCATATGATTATTTATAACCAAACATGTATATTTATATATGTATATTATATTTACCCAAATAACACAACAGAATTTAACACAACAGAATTTAGAGTGTTGGTTGGTGTGGTATTTGTCCCGGCCTTGATTGATAGGACTAAATAAACAAAACTTATTTTTTTTAAATCCTCTTATTCTCATCGTATTTTCAGCATTTCCAGATTTGGCAAGGTGTATGTACACAACCATGATATTATGTTAAAGACTAAAACTATACTAAAACTAAATAAAGACTAAAAGGAATGATTTTTGAAAAATAGAAACTAAATCAAAACTATTTATGCACCACTAAAAAGAACTAAAACTAAACTGAAATAAAATATCACATTACAAAACAAAATAAAATAAAAACTAATATCTTTTTTTAAAACTATAATAACCCTGACGCCAATAAACGGAAACGACGATGATGATTTTTGGACAAACTTTCAGTATAATCCATCAGAAACAAAAACGGAATGCATATTGGGAGACGACGGTAAATGTGGGCAC
>NC_133338.1:3823100-4000600 GCF_030506205.2 Paramisgurnus dabryanus | reverse complement strand
CACATTGCGTAATTACGTCACTTTCTAACATTCCCTTGACAACAGGGGACATGGCTGCGCATGTGTGAAGTAAATGCAACATTTTTCACTTTTCTGCTATGATATATATGACTTTTTGCTACGAAAATGCGGAGATTATGAAATAATGCAAGCCCGCTTATTTTGCCAGCAGAATTCTGCAATTTATGCGGCGAAAGTGTGGCGTATTTAAAAAATGCGGCATTCGCACAAATATGCGGACTTTGGCTGATTATGCAACCCAGTCTCTGGAATGACTCTGGAAAGAATGACTTTTTCGTCCTTCCCAGCACGAATTTCTATCAATGGCTGTTCGTGTCTGTGGCACGACTTTCTTTATCGTGTCATTTTATATTTAGTTTTCTCATCGTTGTTTTCTATTTTTTGACCATTGTCGCTTGGGGTTTGGGTTAGAATCACTTTCTGCGACTTCCTAACCCAAACCCCAGCTCTAACCCCAACTCCAGGCGAGAATAGTTTTAAAAGTGGACGAAAAACATGTAGAAACCAATGCAAAAAATAACATCCTAACGCAAACCCCGGATCTAACCCCAAGCGACAATGATTTAAAAATAGGAAACAACGATGAGAAAACAAAATATAAAATGACACGATAAAGAAAGTCGTGCCACAGACACGAACAGCCATTGATAGAAATTCGTGCTGGGAAGGACGAAAAAGGCATTCGTCTCCAGAGACACGAAAAACAGCGGAAATTCATGTCATCAAACACGAATAAATTAATAAAAATGTTTCGTTACTATAACACGACTTCCCGTGAGACTGTGTTGGATTATGCATTGAATCATGCGATCGCATAATCACGTTTTTCTGAAGGGACTGACTATAAGAGAAAACACACATTTAACTAGACTTTGATACCTTTATTCCCTCTGCAATAACTTGTAAAAAGCCCAACAATTTGATGATTAAATAGATGTAGATAAATAACTGATCTATACGGAGCATTTTATAATATCTCCTTATGATTAAAGAACAGTATTATATAGAGTTACTGAAAGATTTTTTTAGGTTTGTCCATAAACAGTTTTTGTCCATAATATAAGCTATTAATTTTATAACAATGTATGAATTATTTTTCCTCAGTGGCCTGACATTGAGTTGTTATCTTGTTCTGCAGGTCTGATAGTGTATGTTGGCATGATGTTTGGCGCTGTGGTGTGGGGCGGGCTGGCTGATAAACTGGGTCGACGGCAATGTTTACTCTACGCTCTGGCCATCAACAGCATATTTTCCTTCCTATCCTGTTTCGCCCAGAGCTATGGCTTCTTTATCTTCTTCAGACTCTGTTCAGGAATCGGGTAAGACATTCAAAGCAGGAGGAATGATGAACTCAATGGTGGTCTTACCATTGTTATGACAAGTCTTTGGATAAATATTAGAAGACTTTCTACTTTTGCAGGATGTAAACAATACTGGTCAAGAAGAACTTCCCGCTTCAGTTTTTATCACTACACAAACATTAAAACAAAATACAACCAACAGAACATTTAGAACTGAAGTGCGAAGTGTTGTTTACATCTTGCAAAATGGTCTGTACACATTACCTGCAGTGAGCATGCAAGTGATGCTGTTGCACAATATTCCAACTACAGATCAAGACTGGTGGGGCTGGGGATGGAGGCGGGTGATTGTTAAAGTTCTGATAGCGTGCTGCATCATTCTGCCTATAGTATGCTAATAAACATAGCAGTAGAAGAAACATGCATTGTCATTGGCTATGAATTGAAAAGTTTGAATCACTCTAAATGAGCAAGCTGATCATAAGAATATGAATCTGTCTCTAGAGTTTTATGACTGAACTGGGTGATCTTTGTATTTTAATTAAATGATTGATTTCAGCCCATAGTCTTCCATTATCTCTTGCAGAATTGGAGGGTCCATCCCTGTGGTGTACACATACTTCGCTGAGTTCCTGCAGATGGATAAGAGAGGAGAACATCTCAGCTGGCTCTGTCTGTTCTGGATGATGGGGGGGCTTTACGCTTCCTTCACCGCTTGGGGAATCATCCCACATTATGGTAGTAACAATACTTCTTGCTTATCTTATTGTGTTATAAAAAATCATAATTATTTGCTCTGATGCTGTTAAAATCCCCAATGGCTTTCTTTGTTCAAAATATGCTTTTTTTTTAAAGTGTTAATTTGGGTTGTGAGAGTCATGAGTGCTGTTTGGATTTTGGGGTTATGAACGCTCTGTGGTTTTTTTTGGGGGGGGGGGTCATGAATGCCCTGTGGTTTTGGGGGGTATGAATGTTTAGGGGTTTTTAGGGGTTATGAACGCTCTTTGGTTTATGTATGGTCTGTGGTTTTTGTCATGAAGTTTTTGTGGTTTTTAGGGGTTATCAACCCTCTTTGGTATTGATTGTTATGAGCACTCTGTGGTTTTTGGGGGTCATGAACGCTCAGTAGTTTTAGAGGGTTATGAACACTGTGCTTTTTTGGGGTCATGATTGCTATGTAGTTTTTTTTTTGGGGGGGGGGTCATGTAACCTCTCTGTGGATTTGGGGAGTTATAAATGCTCTTTGGTTTATGTATGGTCTGTGGTTTATAAAGGTCATGAACCCTCTTTGGTTTTGAACACTCTGTGGTTTTGGGGGGTCATGAACACTCAGTAGTTTTAGAGGGCTATGAACACTATGGTTTTTGGGGGTCATGATTACTCTGTAGTTTATGAGGGTTGTTTATGAGTTTATGATACGTTTATGTATGGTCTGTGGTTTATAAAGGTCATGAATGCTGTCTGGTTTTGGGGTTTTATAAACTTTCTGTGGTATGTGAGGGTCATGAATGCTCGTTAGATTTTAGGGGTTACGTATGGTCTGTTATTTATAAGGGTTATAAATGCTCTGTATTACAGGTTGGGGCTTTAGTATGGGGACAGAGTTCCAGTTCCACAGCTGGAGGGTGTTTGTGCTGGTTTGTTTTCTTCCATCTCTGGCTGCTCTCGCTGGGCTTGTGTTCATGCCAGAAAGTCCCCGTTTTCTCCTGGAGGTAAAAGATAATAGTTTACATTGGTGCATGCTGGGTATTTATCATTGAACAACTAAAGTTTCTAAGAGGCAATGATGTAGACTGTAGATAGTAATTGAAGGCATTTAACAATTTTGTATTGTTGCAAAGCAACTGTAAAGAACATTTACTTGAGCACAATTTAGGTAAGAAAAAAAATTATATACAAATAAAGAAAATGATATAAATGAGCAAAGAGATAGAAGTACAGAAAAAAGTCAGCATGACAAGATGCTGATTTTACAAAAACTGTGTCTATAGTGTCTATAGGCAACCCTATATCACGAAAATGCGTGACTATTTCACGCATGGACCAGCGTGACAATGTCACGCTTTGCCGCGTTTGAGCGTGAGCATGTCACGCTTTGCTGTTTGTGTCACTGTCACGTATTGGTTACTCAACTTTTTTTTCCTATTTTCAAACCATTGTCGCTTCGGTTTAGGGTTAGATTTGGTGCTTGTGTTATATGTCACTTTAAGTATTTGTCACTTTAAGTATTGGTTTATAAAAATAAAAGATACAATACTTATTCTTTTATATTATCTAAACTTTAACCAATTGTCACCTGACGTTGGGGTTAGAGTTTGTTTAGGTAAGGGTGTCATTTTATGTAAATCTAACCCTAAACCGAAGCGACAATGGTAAGAAATTAGGACAAAAAAGTTGAGTAACCAATACGTGACAGTGACACAAACAGAAAGCGTGACATGCTCACGCTCAAACGCGGCAAAGCGTGACATTGTCACGCTGGTCCATGCGTGAAATAGTCACGCAATTTCGTGATACTGGGTTGCTATAGGAGTAAACAGTTGTGTTTATAGCATACAACCTATCAACACAGTGTTTCTTTTGTCATTATCAGAATGCAAGACACGACGAAGCCTGGATGATCCTCAGGCGGGTCCATGACACCAACTGGAGGGCAAAGGGAGAACCAGAGAGAGTTTTTCAAGTATTTATTTAAACTACTAAAACCTACAGCACAACAACAGAAATGTGAAATGTCACAAAGTAAAAGATTGTAAAAAATTGTTTTCAATAAGTGCTTCTTTACATCTGATACATTCTGCTTACACATCATAAGCTTACTGCATTATATTTAATCCCTCTGCATCAGGTCTCTCAACTCAAAACGCCTCACACTCAAGATGATGAGTTCATAGAGATTCAGAGTGAAACTGCCACTGCTTTCCAAAGATTCATGGTCAGACATATGACTCTGGTCAAACAGGTATATTACACTGCTGATTTTTCACAAGGCTTTGTGCTAACACATGTTAGGGTGTGTCTCATTTCTCTGTCTTACCCCTTACCCCTTCCCCTCGGTTTTGTGCGTTCATGTGAGGCGAAGTGGCGTCTCAATTCTTAGTTTGATCAAGGGCTAGGGCCAAGGCGTAGGGATACATAGCCCTTGAAACAAAGTGTGATAAGGACCACACTTGAAAGAGAGGGGTAAAGTTTAACATAGGAATTTCTCAGGAGAGCCGGTATCAAGATGTTTTATGGCTGAACGTCAAACTGTCAAGGAGTCGCACAAATGAAAGTAACGTTATTTTCTGCAGTTTAGTTGAGATTATATTATGACACTCATGTTTTATGATACTTTTAATAAAATGTTCAAGCGGTTTTAATTGTAATGTTTTTGTTTTGAATCGCTAGTTAAGGCGCTAGCTATAGCCGCTAAGTTATGCGCTATTTGTTGAGCTCCGCTCACAACCTGAGACGACGGCATCTTCTTGTCAACGGTTGTCTGTTAACGTAGCAGCCAGTTAGCGGCAAGGGAAGGTGACGCAAACGGTAATCGAGTGGTGTCTCATTTTTTAGACGAACGATCTGTCTTACCCCTTCCCCTTCACTCGGTTTCGAGGGGCAAGGGGAAGACAAAGGGGAAGGGGTAAGACAGAGAAATTAGATTGGCCCTTAGTTGTGATTGATAACA
Organism: Paramisgurnus dabryanus; assembly: GCF_030506205.2. Lineage (NCBI taxonomy): Eukaryota > Metazoa > Chordata > Actinopteri > Cypriniformes > Cobitidae > Paramisgurnus > Paramisgurnus dabryanus. The sequence goes on along the minus strand of NC_133338.1, from coordinate 3,995,608 downwards.
CAAACATTGCCATTGCTAACGTTCACATTTGGGGTCAGTTGTTTGAACACACCCCAAATACCCTGTTTGGGTCATGAGATATGGTTGCCAATTAAATGAGCAAATATTCTCATATATTTATTGAGCGCCCCAACCCATATTTAAGTACTTAGTTTTTATAGAGACTTGGGCCAGTTAGCAACTACTCAAAACATCTTTAAATCTACCTAGCATTGCGGACCCCAGTTCTGGATGAATGTGCAAAACTAAAAAAATTTATTATTTTTTTACGAACTAGTTTTCTTTCTATTGTGCTCTGAAAGGTCATAAAGAACATGATGTCTCTAGCTTCGCCAGATCTCAGACTTCATGGTTTGTTTATCGCGATTGTGTGGTTCACCATGGCATTCAGGTGAGAAACCTATGAACTTTTTTAGATAGTTTCAAACGTTCTCTAAGGATTGTGCAGCTCTGAAACACAAATGACTTTATAATACAGTACATGAGTTATAAATCCATCCATTTTCCACTATGCAGCTATTATGGGCTGGGAATTTGGTTTCCTGACCAAATCAAGTACCTCCAGTTTGAGGATTACGAGTCTAACGTCAAGGTCTTCCATCGTGAGAAAGTGGAACGATTTCATTTTAACTTCACTCTGCAGAATCAGGTTCACAAAGAGGGGGAGTACATTCACGACAGGTACAATATCAGATTATTACATGAAAGGGGGATAGTTCACCAAAATTCTGTCTCATTTACCCACTTTCAAGTTGTCCCAAACCTGTATAAATTATTTTGTTCTGCTGAACACAAAAGAAGATATTTTGAATTTTTTTGGGGAAAATAATACTGCGGAAATAAATGTTGCCCCTCATCTGTTCGGATGTAAACATTTTTCAAATTATCTTCATTTATGTACCGATTGCTGGTTTGGGTCAACTTGAGGGTGAGTAAATGATGACAGAATTTTAATTTTGGGGCGGACTATCTCTTTAATCTCTAACTCACTCTTGTAATATTTCATGTCTATTGAACCAATCACCAATTCAGAAATCTGCTTCACATGTAGGTTTGTCAACATAGAAATAAAAAATGTAAAGTTTGAGGACTCGCTCTTTGAGAACTGTTATTTCGAGGACATCAAATCAACAGAAACTTTCTTTGAAAACTGCACGCTTAAAAACACGGTCTTCTACAATACTGGTATTCATTTCATGCTACTTAACAATTTAATTTTGTGTGAATCTAATTTGTGTTTGATTGATTATTAGATGGTACATGACATGCAAAGAGGAAAAACTGCAATGTTATTAATGTGTTTATAACAGATCTGTGGAAAGATTCAAAGTTCATTGACTGTAAGATGGAAAACACAACATTTTTGCACCCCAAGAAAGGCTGTCATCTAAACTTCCAGGAGGAAAATGACATCGTGATCTATCTAGTCAGTTTCCTCGGCAGTTTGTCCGTGTTACCAGGCAACATTCTGGCAGGTTTATTAATGGATAAAATAGGGAGGATTAAAATTATAGGTGAGTGTTTACACAAATAATAAATCATCCTTTATATAATCATTTCTGCATAAAATTTTATCATATCATCATAAATATTATCTTGATATCTTTAATATTGACCGAGTAAGGTCATGTCAAAGATCGAAATCAATGTGAAATCAAACCTCATCATTAAATTACATCAGCCTGGATTTTACAGACAGGGTCACAAAGTATGAGAAATTATTAAAATCATCAATAATGAGAACAGTCGGAAATGTAATTGTTTATAAAAAAAGTATAAATTAACCTAACCAAAATAAAAAAAACAATGTAAACATTTGTGGTTTGTTAGTTTTGCTAACTGATTTTTAGCTGTATTAATGGCTACAATGTGTTATATTTTGTGAATTTTTCTGGTATTTTTGTGCAGAACTCTGGTCAATTTCTTCCTCTCTGTGCCTGTGTGTGTTTACAGGAGGATCTATGCTGGTCTCTGCTGGCTGCACATTTTTATTGTTCCTGTGCTTTAATCAAGGCTCCGTTATTACCTTCCAGTGCATCTATTTTGCAGCTTGTGCAGCTGCTTGGAACGGCATTGATGTGATCACAGTTGAGCTTTATCCAGCCTCGAAAAGGTAAAACAGATTAATATAAATCACTAAAAGACACCTTTTTATTCGTGCTTGGCAAAGATAATAATAAGTTATTATTCTGTATACAGTATAAATACACGCACATTCATGTATGTATTTAAGAAACATTTACATGTGTATATACATTTATATATATATATATATATATATATATATATATATATATATATATATATATATATATATATATATTTATATATAATTCGGAAATTAATATATGTATGTGTGTGTGTGTGGTTAAATATACATAATAATTACACACAGCACACACACATATAATATGCAAAAAAAATCTCTTTTATTTTTTATGCAATTAAACTGCAATTAATCGGTTAATCTTTGCCCAGCACTACTTTTTATTAATTAAAAAACATAAATTGACCACAGAAGGCACATACACTGTAAAAAAGTTGGTTCAACTTAAAGTTAGTTATCTGTTTCCTTAAAATTTTGAGTTAATTCAAAAAATTGATTCAAAAGTTAATTCTTAAAAATTGTGTCAACTAATATTTTTAAGGTATTTAAGGCAACAAGTTAACTTATCTTTTTAAGTTGAAACAACATTTTTACAGTGATTATAATTTAGCATGAATGTACTGCAGGGTGCTTGTATAAATTATCTTACAAATGCAGAAAGGTGAATGTCATAATTTAAGAGTATTTCATAATAATCATCATAAATTAGTTTACAACATACAGTACTACATATATTTTTATGCTACAGTTCAGCCATCTATGGGCAACTTGTAATCTGACATATTATGTTTGGAGCTATTTGGTTCAATAATAAGTATCTCTGTCTTATTGGAGTTTAGCATAAGAAAGTTATGTGCCATCCAGTCACTAATATCGCTAATGTAGTCTGTTAGCTTAGATAACTGGTGTGTTTCGCTAGGATGTGACGATGTAAATGATGTAAAGCTGGTTATCATCTGCATACCAGTGAAAACTTATGTTATGTTTCCTGATAATGTCTCCTAAAGGTAACGTATATAACGAGAACAGGATAGGACCTAAAACTGATCCCTGTGGTACACCGTATTGAACCACTGATGCCAACATAGTTTTCTAGTCTATTGAGTACAGTAAGATTGTGTGATCTATTGTGTCAAAGGCTGCACTAAGGTATAGTAAGGATTGAGATTTCACCACGATCGGATGTTAAAAGGAAGTAATTTGTAACTCTAAGCAGTGCTGTCTCTGTGCTATGGTGGGGCCTGAATCCTGATTGGAACTTTTCATACGTGCTATTATTCACTAAGGATGTGCATAGCTGGCTTGCCACTACTTTTTCCAATATTTTAAAACTGAGATTTGAAATTGGTCTAAAGTTATTAAGATCTCCCTGGTCAAGGTGTGTTTTTTTAATGAGCGGTCTAATAACTGCTAGTTTGAAAGCTGTTGGAACGTATCCGAATTCTAGCGATGAGTTAAAGATATTTAGTACCGGGGCTGACACTACAGGGAATACCTCTTTAAGTAATTTCATGGGAATGGGGTCTAACATACAGGACGATGATTTTGATGATTTTACTAATTTAGAGGGCTCTTCTATTGTAGTAGCTTTAAATGACTCAAGATGTTCGTATGGTAATCTAGTGTTAAATGTACTATTGGGTGGAGTGGTGGCTGCTTGCATAGCTTTGATGTTTTCCCTAATAACCATGATCCCTAATATTTCCCTAATTCCCCAATTTTAAATATGTGTTTCATATTTGATGTAAGATGTTCATCTGGAGTAAGAACTTGGATCATTTGATAAAATATATATATACAGTATACATTTATTCTGACATGCTCACGTCTGTCCTCAGGGCCACGGCGTTCGGCGTGCTGAACGGCATCAGCAAACTGGCAGCTATCATCAGCACTTTTATCTTTGGCAAGTTTATCAGCATCACTAAGATCATCCCCATCATCCTGTCCTTCTCAGCGCTGGTTTGTGGAGGATTGCTGGCGTTTAAATTGCCTGAGACCCGGGAGCTCATCCTTCAATGATAAAGCCAAATTCATCAAACGGCCTTGTACCAGCATCTTCTCCAGCTGGAAACTACATGTCCTTATGTTCAGACTTCAAGAACAGTGACAACAAAAAGGCTGAACTATATAAAGTTGATATGGTGTCACATTTTAACTGTTTTCCCAAAGAATTTGTTTTATTGATTGTTAAAATATTCAGAATGGCTACATTTTAAGTGTGCCATTTAAAATTTTGATGTATTAAAAATAACATTTTTGCTTTAAAATTTGATTTCAAAATTTCTGTTGGAGCGTATAGTTACGTTGATTATACTTTTTAAGTATATGCTTGTATGGCTGCCCGATTTCTAATGTGTTTTATTTCAAATAGTGTTAAAATGTAATTTATTTCTTTTACATTGTTTTGTGATCACAAAAATCTAATTTGTATCTAAGAAAACTGTAAAAAAAAAAATTTGGTTCAACATGGTTGCTTTACATTTAAAGTTATTCAACTAAAAAATAGTAGTGGACAAATTTTACACAATATTTTTTAGTTAACTAATATTTTAAGTTGAATTAACTCAAAAGTTTAAGGCAACCATGTAACTTAGTTTTTAAGTTATACCAACAAATTTTGTTTACAGTAAACTATAAACAGTAAAATATTGGATCAATCTTTAAGATAATACTTTTTTCCTGTAAAATTTTTTACTTAAAAAATGTAAGTTTAAAATTCTAATTTAGTAATATTTTTTAAGTTGATCCAACTCCTTACTTGTTACAATGTATACTTCATCTGTTCAATTTTGGTCAACTACTAGTTTTGGTTGTGTTGTATTTGTTAATGAATGTGGTTTATAGTACTTTCACAATAGATTAATGTATGTTTACTGTATTTTGTTTTTGAATTCCCATTTTTCAATTATTTGTCAATGCCTTTTTATTAGAACACGAATATAATGTACAAGAATGCTTTTGTTTAATTGAAGATACTATAGAATTTTATAAAACTGACATTACATTTGTTTAAATGTTAATTTCCGGTTAAAATGATTAGATTGTGCGATTCGAGTTTATTAAAAAGAATAGAAAACAAGACATATGATGTTTTTTTCCACTTCCACGTCTATTTAACGAAAGACTGCAATAGAGAAATGTGTGGTAGATATTATATGAGAATGCATAAGCATGAATGGATAACATTACAGATCGACACCCAGTAAATTCTAAAGACGATGCTTTGAATTACACAGCTGGTGTCAATAGATTTAGAATAGAATAGAATAGATTTTTTTTTATATTTTATGTTTATAAACTTTTTGTTTCTTCTAGTTTGTGATGGGATAAAAATAATAAAGAAAACGTTGTTATTTGTTTTCCAGTTTGTGGAGTTTTTTTTCCAGTTCCCGTGTTCTTGGGGCTAAGCTGAGGGTTCCCATGATTCTCTATGAGTTTCAGGGATGGACAGGCACTTGTAAAAACACAAAGCATGCCACACGTGTGAATCAGTCACACCTCAAGTTATGCTCATCTATTTATGTTAAACTGTAAAGAAAAGTCTGGACAATGCTCTTAGCAGATAAAAACAGTACCTTAAAAACTAATATAGAAAGAAATATACTTACTTACTCTCTTTATTTGTATTTACAGTATTTGTTTATATAGTTTGTCTACATACTGTAATCTTTTAGCCTACACCTTTAGAACTTTATTGGCACTGTTTTCTAATATTGCTCGATCAGTAAATTCTGTACACCTTTATTCAGAACATAATATGCATTTTTGGTTTCTATCCACTTTGCTTGTTAAGTTTGACACCAATTGTGTGAAATTGCTCACCCAGCGGAGTTGTGCCAGGCCGCAGGGAAACTCACACTGTAAACCTACAGTACCTAAATTACTAACAATACAGGACATGCATAACACCAAATGTAGAAAATCTAAAGATGTGCTTATTCTCGTGCTGTCTGAGACAAAATGTGCGAGAGATATAGAGTCTGTGTGGAGTTTCTGTGAGATTGCAGTTAAGTAGAAACACACACACACACACGCGCACACACACAGGTGTCAGCTTCTGGCAAATCTCTGCAGTACAGAGGTGACAAATCTGACACAACGCTCGTTCACTTTCTCACACTCAAAGACAGACACAGAGATGAGCTGCAGGTCACACAGTTCAGCGTAGCATCAAATTCTCAAAACAAGACTTGGAATATGTTTACACAACAACCATGCAGTTAAAAATTTTAAGTAAAAAAAAAATTAAGTACAGCTACATCTGTTTACACCAATCCACAAGCATGACTGTATTATGCGTGCCAGGCCAGTAGTAGTGGCGGGAATTGAATTACAAGAGGCCCCAAGAGGCTGTTTACACTTGGCATTAACATGCGTTTTCATCGATCGGATCACAAGTGGACGACGTTATTGCCAGGTGTAAACGGTGTTCAAAACATTTTGAACGCGTCCACTTTCGACCACTTTCAACCACATCCAGAGGTAGTCGAAACCACTTTCGATCGGATCGCTTTGGAGTTGCGGAACGCAATGTGGTTGAATGTGTTCGAACAGCCACACGCGACCGCCTTCTCTCCGCCCATTTATCTACTCTGAGGTATTAAAAACAAGTTTTACGTCTTTTTTTTACTTCTGGCGTGAACATACGGTGAACAGCGCTATTTTTAGCCTTTCATTGATAAAACTACTGCGGGTGTTCTCCGTAGTTTCGTTTTGAAAGCGTGAAAGTTGCGCGATCCTATTTCATCAATTGCACTGAAAATTCAGAGAAAGCTCCAACAAATAAACGTACAAAACACTGTGCAGCGTGTATACTTGCTAAACAAGCACCAGGCTCCGAGATAATATAAGTTTGCGTCCATATAAACTCATAATTACTCCCGCTCGCGTTTGAATGACAGCAGAGAGACTCGCCCACCGTCTCACGGACCACCCCCTCACAGTATTCAGGACAGAAGCGGTCGAAAGTGGACAAAAGAGACGCATTTAAATACCAGGTGTAAACGTAATGTGTCTCTCTCGTACACTTGTGATCCGATCGATGAAAACACATCTTAATACCAAGTGTAAACAGCCCCCAAGATGCGATATTATCACGATACTTCCCATATGGCAAAAATCATGTATATTTTTGTAAAATTGGAAATGTATTTGTTGCCCCTGAAATACATTTTGAAATATATGTTAGTATATTAAAGTAACACGCCCACATTTTGGGAATTTAGCTTATTCACCGTATCACTGATGAGAAAGGTATTTATGGACTTATCTAACTCTGGAGGATACGGGGAATAAGCTCAATTCCCAAAATGTGGGCATGTTCCTTTAAGATTAAAACTAAATATATTATCAAATTCAAAAATATATGTAATCAAGCTTTACTATCTACAAAAGGTAGTAATGAATTACTAGTTACTAATTACATCTTCAATCATATAATTAGATTACTGTACTCTATTCAAAAAGTATTTAATTCCCTATTACCAATTTATTTCTAAATCCTATTTAGTAGATGATACAAAACGGCTTAAATAAATCATATAAAAGTACATACATACATTATTCTGGCCACACTTTTTAAGCTCCAATTCTATTATTAACTAACTACTATTAACTAACTATTTATTACTTTTGCCTAATTATTGGTAGGAATTGGGTAGGATTAAGGATGTAGAATAAGGTTTTTCAGAATCAGGCATTAATATGTGCTATTTATGTACTAATAAACAGCCAATTTTTCGGTAATATTTATGCTAATAACTACCCAGTTAATTGTGAGAATCGGAAACTACACTAGAATGTTACCATTAATCTTATTAACGCACTGAAGTATTTAAAGTGAGAAGGATCCATAAAAAACATAATTTTTATGTTAAATCCACTATTGTATTATATATCATTAAACTTCTTTCCATACATCAGAAGTAACTTTAATTAAATTACTGGAAAACTAAAGTAATTAAATTACAGTAACTAATGACTTAGTAACTAGTTACACCCACTGATCTATATAAATGACTGGATTGTGCATGACGTCACAACTGTGAAGCCACCGCGCCGCCATGTTGATATACCCAAACGTTCTATTAAATCAATGGACGTTATCAGATTTTAATGATAAAACATCACTTTACATGTCTTCATTTTTATATTTAAAGTAAACCTTGTACATTATTACAACACAAACATCCTAAGCATGTACATAGTTTTTTACTGAAAGTTGTACATTTTAGTTTTTAATCGGTTATTATACATTCATCTTCATTACAGTATCAGATCAGCAGACAGACCGCAGCATATTTATTATTAATGACAAACGTGCTCATTCTGAAAACTAAATAAATAATCATGCCTTGTACCGTATGTGCATGCAATAATTTGCTGGTTTTGTAATTGTTATCTTTACAAGTTACCTAAACATATTCAGAGAAATAACGCTGACCGTGTAGCTGAATGTCAAAAAAACTTTATTTATACCCGTGTCATTAACAGAATACAACAGACACACTCACCTTAATATTTTTATAAATCCATTATCCTGCCCGATTAAAACATAAACATTGCAAATAACACCAGAATTAACTATTATTTTACGTACACATCCGAAAAATTATCCTGTAAAGCAGGTGAAATTAGATCATGTTTTTGAATGGAAGTCAATGCCGGTTGGGTATACCAAGATGGCCGCTCGAACTCTGCACTGGCTTCACCTCACGCTGTTATGTCAAGCGTTCTATGCGCAATCCAGTCATTTATATAGATCAGTAGTTACACCCAACACTGTTTAAAACATTCAGTATTAAAGAAATATATTTTTTGCCGTATGGGTTGTGTTGCAATGTTTCTAATGTGTTGCGATATTCTTTGCTATTTTGTGCTTTATTGCCTTTTCCTACATTGAGTTGCCAAAGGAAAACTTTGATAGCATCCGTTTTATCTTAAAAGAAAAATAATTTCTCTGTTTGTTTATCTCACTTTATTTTTCTACCAAAAAGTAACATTCACATGCGCAATTTATATAATAAAAGATCAACATTTTTGTCTGTGTATTGAAACAGTATCATTGTTGGAAAATTTTGTGATACTATGCTTTATCGACCAAGCCCCCCCACCCCTAGCAAGTAGATGGCGATGTTACTTTGTAAAGAAACACTGCACGCCTGCGTACATACACATTCTCCTACAGAGCAATAAATACAAACAATCAAGATGGCAAAAGCTTTGAGTAGTTTTATTTAGACCGACGATAAGGTATGTTGCCACCACATGACAGACATATAATCGTCTGAGACAGCGTATATGAAATGCTCTTTGTAGGGTAGTTTGTCCATTTAGGGCTACTATAGAAACTACTTACATGGTGACTTCCATGTAAAGGGGACCTGCGGCATATGTAGATAAAAACAGCCCATTTTAAGGTAATAAAACATTATAGTTAATTATGTAAGGACTTTATACACCACTTATATAACACAGTATATAATATGATATTATACTGCATTTCTGTCAAGAGATCCTTCTAAAAGTTACACAATGCACCTTTAAAATATGTGCATGACAGCACCGTTTTCACAAATGTTCGTAGTTTAAACAGAGACAACAATGCATTGTTTTCAAAAAAGTGCACTTTGAAACCCGTCTACAAAAGTTTGCATTTTCAGTACCCCCAAAACACCATTGTCGTGTGAAAGAACAGTCAACATACATAAAAACTTTCATGGTTTTGTTTGACACGTCATGTAAACAGACCCTCAGTCCATGCATGGCCAAAACCATTATTATAAAAAAATCACCTCTTTGCATCCCTTAAGGGGATCGCACACCGGCCGCGCAGCTCGGCGCCGCGCAACGCCGCGTCGCGCCTAGGAGAACTCGGAGGTATTGAAAACCGGAAGTGCACATTAAATAGCGCGAGCATCGTCAGATAGCGTCAACTTCAAAATGTAAAATATACGTAAGCAGCCAATGTTAATCATAAATGATGTGGGACAAATATGATGTTATTTAATGTTAAACTATGTGAGTGGCGCTGTGTGTTGCGACAGGGATTTGAGCAACTTCCTGAGTCACAGCTGGGCGGCGCGGACAGGCGCCACCTGGCAGCGCTGGTGTGCGTATACTCATAGAAAACAATGTGTTCAGTTGATTTAGAACGGCGCGGCCGGTGTGCGATCCCCTTTAAAATCAAACAAGATGATTTGTAGAGTTTTGTTGCAAAACGAGATAGCTCCGTTCCAACTGCATTCCAATTAATATCAATTCAACTGCAGTTGGTTTGTTTTGATTTAAACCTTCATAACTTAAAAAATACAGCTAAGTAGCACCATAAAACAAAATAATAACATGATAACGTAATAATAAACATGTTTTGACAAAAATGTTACAAACGGAGTTATCTCCTTTTGCAACGAAACTCTTCATTTACTTTGTGATGGTGTTTTTTGTGATATTGACTTGCTCACCATATGATATATTCTTTATTTTATTATTATAGACCCTTTTACAGCCAATGTGATCAAATAGCCTAGCGCACTAATTAACGGAAATGGTGTTGTTCCCCATTGGTTCAAACGTGTTAGCGAAAAATGTATCAAAGCGGTTTCCCAGCATTAAAATGTCTGGTGGTTGCGTTTGGTTGCACAAATATAATATACCAATATTCGTATGTGTATACTGTATATCTGGCCACTTTATATTTGGCCATCTGCTAACGTCTTCTATCCACTCCACTATAGTACACAAATCTGGTAGCTGTGTTGAAAAAGTTGATTTTAAAATAATTTTCCTCTGTCTGTGTTGCTTCATCTGATTCTCGCCATACTTCTGTTGACACGTCATCGTTGTGTACAAACAGTAAAATGGTCTATCATTTCTATGTTTAAGTGTGTTTGTCCATATTTTACCCAACCATAAGTTGAAAGAACCCAATACATTTTAGTGCATACTTTCAAACACATACCCAAGAGCATTTTTTATGTAAAACAATTAGTTTGTGGTAGACCCTTGCTCAAAATGTACTACTAACACAGCTGTCAAATAATGTGAACCTGGACCACAAAACCAGTCATAAGTAGCACAGGTATATTTGTAGAGATAGCCAACAATACATTATAGGGTAAAGATCATGTTCCATGAAGATGTTTAGTACATTTTCTTACGTCCAGTAAATATATCAAAAGTTCATTTGTTAGATGATGCAGTTGCTCAGGACTTCATTTGGACAACTTTTTTTTGCATCCTCAGATTTTCAAATAAGTGTATCTCAGCCAAATGTAGTCATATCCTAACAAAACATACATCAATGGAAAGCTTATTTATTCAGCTTAAGTCTTGTGGTCCAGGGTCACATATGAAGTGTTTTAAAGTCAGGATTATTTCATGTACCATCATGTTTTGTAACAGTTTTTTGAATGAGCTTTATTACTTTCATCTCACCTCTAAATGAGACGCACTGAAATGAGGATCAGAAACACAAAACTGTGGCTTCAGTCACCAGTTTGTGTGAATGTCACACCTCAAGTGTAATCTGCTAATGCAGTTTATTAAGCATCATTAAACGTCATTAAGGTCAAGCGGCTGCTTAGCTCATTGAAATACAACCTCATACAGACGATTAGCATTATTAACAACTCTAAATTAACTTGCATTACTAATATATTACTACTAACGTGGATCAGAAAATAAGAAAACATGAAAATAAACTATTTAAAATATTACTAAAGCCTTTTTTTAGTTAATGTAATGTTCATTGCATGTGACTATTTATTATTGCAACTTTTTGTCAAATATTTGATAATTTCTTCTTAATCTACACAAATTCACTTTTTTACATTCTCAACCTTTTAAAAAGTTTCAGTAAGAGAAAGCCGTGATTGTTTGCTCAGTTGTAGGACAGACTCTAACAGAAGCTGAATGTTGTTTTGAGGAGGAGTCAAAATTCACACCTCTGATCCTGTGGCCACTCCAAGCTTTTCCCAGACAGATCCAGGCCTGAGTCCTGGGGAGAGACAGCCATGGCTGCTGTAGGCCTGCGAAGGTGTCACCTCACACCTCTTGAGTCCAGCATATAAACCTTCGACGTTCAGCATTCAACCTCACATTCAGGCACACACAATATGGAAAGATCAGGCAGTAACCAGTGGAGCTCAGACTCCGAGTTCTACAGCGTTTCCTCTCCAGAAACCATCTCACCGGCTCCATCCGTGGACCGGAGCTTCTCTCCAACCCACCAAGACGGGATGACGCGCTCCACATCGTGTAATCCATCTCCAGCCATCCAAGGTGCGATCAAGAAGAAGCGCCGGTCAAGGCTGAAGAACCCGAGCGAGCAGCGACAAAATGCCAGCGAGAAAGAAAAGTTGAGGATGAGGGATCTGACCAAAGCTCTTCACCATCTCAGGACTTACCTGCCTCCGTCTGTGGCTCCTGTAGGTCAGACGCTGACCAAGATTGAGACTCTACGCCTCACCATAGGCTACATCTCATTTCTGTCCGCTCAGCTGGGTCTTAGTGAAGAAGAGCTGACCCACAGGAAACAAGTGCATTCTGGGAACGCCTGCCAATATTCTTCGGAGATCGTTGGATATTTTCAGTGCAGGTCTTTGGCTGGACAATGGAGTGGGCAGGGTTGCGGTCAATATGATGGACAGTATCAGGGTGGTGACAGCTCAAGTCTTCCAGGGCAATGCGCTGAGATGAACATGGAACGGTACGACGGCTACGAAGAGCAAAACTTAATGAAGCAAAACTTTACTGCAAACTTAGAAAACTTTATTCAATCACAACAGTGTGCTCAAACAACACAGACATATCAGGTATGAGTGTTTTTAAAATCACCTTGAAACGTTTTTTTGCATATAATTTGAAATTAGAGTTAAATTTATTAAGATATTTTGTAAACTTCTGATTCGTCTCTTTTAGGTTCATGGCAGAAAGTTTGGATATCAACTCGTTCCTCAGGCTTACTGGAGCTGACACAAACAAACATGCTACTGTATTGTGTACAGTATAAGATGTGGATTTTGTCTGCTCATCTTATAAAGAAAATAAATGTGAACCAAAGTCTTGATATTGTAATAATTATATATGTCATCCATTCTGTCCTTTGTAAATACAAAACAATATTTAATGTGTATTTATAATATAGAAATGTTTATCAAATGCAATTTCTTTTCAGCTACTTTATTGATATTTATAAAATAATCAATCTTTTTAGACAGATTAATTTACATCCTGTGAATGTGTCACTAAAACTTGTTCTGAAGACAAAGAATAAACTTAATTTTAAGTCCCCATGAAATCAAAACTGACTTTTTTTATTTTCTTTAATGAAATATTGCAGTGTTCATTATAAACAATTTATCAGCGTAGGTCATTATTATATTTTTTTATTCATATGACGACATAAAATTGAATCAAAATCTGAAAATGTACATCCTCCTGTGGCGATCCTTTTCTGATAATGATGTCAGCTAGTTGGCTTGCTTTAGTTTTTTCCACTGCGTTCAGTACGTGGTATCAATACTTTTTTAGTACCACCTTGGTTGGGGTTGCAAGCTGGCTGAGCTGATACTACAACGTGACACGAAAACACTGTACTGTAGATCTCTGACTGGTCTGAGAGAAACGTCACTATAAGCGCCATTGCTAAACCTTTATCATCAGCTTTACCTTCATGTGTCGAGTGTCTCGAGCAAACCTGTAGTCATCTGTGCTTTGCTGTAAGTTCCCAAACCCCCTTTTAGCCGTAAAAAACATCCACAGGCTGAGAATCAGGAACACCATACCAGTGTTTTCCTTGAAGTTTGTGGCAGTATATCCGTTAGCTATTAATACTTTGTCAGTAAATGGCATATTTCTTTTGGTTGGTTTGCCAACTGTCATAAAACTCCAAAAGAAGAAGAAGTGCCATCTAACTATAAGCTAAGGGATTTATAGCTCTTAAACTCCTGCAAAGTGTACGCACTCAATTTAAAAACAAGGCAATTCACCAGATATGTGAGCAGAGGTAGTGCGTCTGGATCCATCCAGTCTTGGGCGGTAAATCATGGGTCTATGTTGTTTATCTCTAACAGTTTGTCCAAATAACATTTTTTGGCAGTGGCATTTAGTTTCTTCTGTTAGGGTCTCTTCTCTTTTTCTTTCAACTACTCCATTTCTTCCGTTCTTTTAGATCCTTTTAGCCAAACAGGCGAGCACTCGGTCTTTCAAGGTGGCAACCTCAGAAGTTTGTGAAGAGAACTGAAATCAGTCAGTCTTACCTTCGGAGGACCCATAATTGGCATCACCTGCTGCATGCGCCCCGCGCGCCTGTCAGCAGGAACCAGCTGAGGCGTTTCTGACTTATTAAAATAAATATGGAATCAGAAAAATATAAATTTAGTTTAGAAAATATGATGTTGATGTAGATTAAACTATTCAACAGTATATCAAATAAATCAACCTTAGAAATATACGCAACACAAAAGAATAATATTACCACAAAACATAACTTATACTGTAATACTAAAAAAGTGACAAGAGAAAATGTTTTCTGATAAATACACTTTTATTTAATAAAGGTTTTAATTGTTTATTTTAGAATATCCAGCCATTATATTCAGCCGTTGTAGATGCGCAGTGACTCTTGGAATATCCTCGGCTGTTAAGGATCAATTCGTTCTATCCTTAACAGCGCGGAGAAATGAGGACGCATTTTGAGGCTTCATTCTAAGCATCCTTTGAATTGGGACGGCCTTACTAGCCTCAAGTCGCACTGCTGTGATGCAATTGGTCTTAAAATACGTCCTAACGCCCCATTTAGACAGCCAACGACCAGCAGTAGCAGAGCGACGCAATTTTTATTCATTTCAATGGAAACTGGGCGACTTCCGGCAAAACGAGCGAAAGTGACCGTTGGCGACCGTATGTGCGTGTACAGCGACGCGAGAAAGTTAAGAAAAGTTTAACTTTATGCAAATGTAGAGCGAAATTCGGGAGCAACTACCAATGAGATCAAAGCAGTGGACTTCACGTCATCCTTCTCTCGTCAGTTACTGGCGTGGATGGTACTCATTTGTTTATGACAAGCAGATTTAGAAACGCCTCATTGAAAGAGACGAGCGACACACAGCGATAACGTTGCTGTCTGTCTGAACGAGGGATAAGAAGGTCACATCCTTTGAATGGGACACAGCCTGAGTAACACCTCGTGGCTCTACACATGGCGCCCACGTCCCATAATGCAACACTGCGTGACATATCTTTACATTCCCTAAAGCATCAAATTACTAGCTAAAATGAAACTTCCCAGCAAACATAGGTCGGACGGCAACGTCGTCTCCCTGGCCAAAAGGGGTCGCCGCAGGACGGCCAAATGTTGTTTTATTGGTCCGAAATCAACGTCCCCCCTTCCAAAATTAGTCGCAGGTGGACGGCACAAATGCACAACATGTACAGAAATGCATTAATATACGCTTGTATACATTTGTATATGTCTATATTTGTCTGAGGTTGCTTGTATTAAAAATTGTATGTACGGGTTTTATGTATGAACGTCCAGAAGAGGACATTTTTAAACGTGCACTGACCGTGCAGAAAAGACATGTGATTCATGGTCAGATGACGTCAAAGACGTCAGTTGGATTTTCATTTTAGAACTATTTTTCAACCATGACGGGACGTGACGGAGGGACATATTTTCAACGCTAATCGGACGTCCAAATGTTTGCTGGGTTATCACAAAAAAAGAACAAATAAACATATATCAGTGTGATAATAACAACTACCTTAAAGGACCAAAACCATTTTTCTGAAAATTTCGTTTGTTTGCATGGAGTGGGCGGGGTTTATGACTGCATCCAGCCACAAGGGGGCAATCAAAGCGCCAACAGCTTCACTTTTCAAGATGTACGAGACAGCACACCAGGTTTCATGAGCAATTCGGTCCCCCCGAGCAATTCGGTCTCCCCTAGGACCCCCACGTGATTCCATTGGCTGGAAAAACTCCTCATGGGTAGTTTTCTTAGCGCCTTATTACAATTCCTACCAAATCGCGTTATGATTTATGTAGTTAGAACGTTGTTAAAATTACAATTGATGTCTTTTAAATGATGTTTCATGTAGTATATAAATGAGGCTATAGGTGGGAGATCTAAACATTGCTGGTGTCATATTATTTAGAGATTATATTCTGTACCATTTCCACTTTTTTTCTGTCTACTTATACAATTACTTACTCATTAATTACTTATACAAAACATGATTACTACATAGTTGAATCACACATTTAAATAATAATTTATAAGCCATGATTACTACACTTTTACTATTAAAAAAATATATTTCGTAAGGTATGTAAATTTTTTATTTGTAAAAATAAAAGTATTGTTTTTGTAAAGCAGATGATATCACAAAAGTACTGACATGTCTGCAACATGAATATTAGTTTATTATAGGGTGACCATACGTGCCATTCTTCCCGGACGTATCCCATCCAGGATTCCGGTGCGTCTTACGGAAGTCGAATTTGTTGACCGCATGCGCCATTCAGTTAAAAACATAAGATATACAATCGTAGTTTCATTCTTACCTTAAGATGTAACAGTTGCTTTTCTGTAATAATAATAATAATCCTCGATGACGTATGCGGTCGACAAATACGACTTCCGGAAGACAAACACAAAATCCTGGACAGGATGCGTCCGGGAAGAATGGCATGTATGGTCACCCTAGTTTATTATATTATTTTTTGGTTAACTTTTATAAAAAAAAAAATAATGATTCTATTTTGTACAACGTAATTAGCTTGCTAGACCGCTTACGCAGACGAGATATCGCAATCACACATTTTTGAGCAGGCATAAGTGCAAGGTACGAATCGGGGTCCTAGGGGAGACCGAATTGCCCGGGGGGACCGAATTGCTCATGAGACCTGTCAAAACTTATAGCAGGAAGCAGTAAAAATATAGCAAAATATAAACTTCAAGCTACAAGTTGAATACAGCAGTATTTAAGATTAGTCTGATGGCTGCTGCTGCTGCTGCAGCTGGTTAGCAATGTCAGATTACAAATGAGTGTGCGTCAGTCTAGCACCATGATTGCGCTATTTGCAAACATGCATTCAAACATAAATTTGAACAAATATGGCATGAAGATATATTTAAATATATTCGAATACATATTAAATTGCAAATAAACATTTGAATTATCGAGTTTGTGTGGATTACAGACCCTTTCTCAAGGTTATGGAAACTTTAAAGGAATAGTCTACTCATTTTCAATATTAAAATATGTTATTACCTTAACTAAGAAGAGTTGATACATCCCTCTATCATTTGTGTGCGTGCACGTAAGCGCTGGAGCGCGCTGCGACACTTCGATAGCATTTAGCTTAACCTCATTCATTCAATGGTACCACTCAGAGATAAAGTTAGAAGTGACCAAACACATCAACGTTTTCCTATTTAAGACGAGTAGTTATACGAGCAAGTTTGGTGGTACGAAATAAAACGTAGCGCTTTTCTAAGCGGATTTAAAAGAGGAACTATATTGTATGGCGTAATAGCACTTTTGGGAGTACTATGACTCGCCTGAAAAGTCCGCTCCCCTTCTCACTCTCATAATGGGAGAGGGAGGGTGTTACTGCGCCAAGTCGAAGTACTCCCATTAGTGCTATTACGCCATACAATATAGTTCCTCTATTAAATCCGCTTAGAAAAGCGCTACGTTTTATTTTGTACCACCAAACTTGCTCGTATAACTACTCGTCTTAAATAGGAAAAACGTTGATGTGTTTGGTCACTTCTAACTTTATCTCTGAGTGGTACCATTGAATGAATGGGGCTAAGCTAAATGCTATCAAAGTGCCGCAGCGCGCTCCAGCGCTTACGTGCACGCACTAAGATGATAGAAGTATGTATCAACAATTCTTAGTTAAGGTAATAACATATTTTAATATTGAAAATGAGTAGACTATTCCTTTAATGAGGGAGCCTATATTTAATGAGGTACATTTAACCAAATAACATTTTAACATTTCCTCAAAACATATTTACAACACTTGACAGAGATGTCACTTACTTGAAAATATACGCACAGCAACACCACAAAAGAAAGTAAACTTTAACTGTCTAAAAATGATGACAGGAGATTGTGAACAGAAACCTTTCGCCCCAATCGCCTCATTTTGTACAATTGTTGTAATAATTATTGTAATGTATTTACAGTACAATAATATTATTATTTGGTTATTCTGTATTTAGTGTGATGATAGGGATTTAGCACTTTGTCTTTGTGTCTTTGGCTTACAGACGGTTTGCATTTGTTGTCTTACTTCTTCCTGTCAGACAGATGTTTTTGTTCAGTAAACTGGCCACTAGATGGCGGTGTTACTGTGCAGTTAAAACCCTTGTCCTGGGGACTCAAAGTACTTTGCATTATTATCATCCACACTGTAAAAAATACTTTGCTGCCTTAAAATTTTTTGTTGAATCAACTCGGATTTACAAGTCATTTTAACTTACTATTATTTATCTTGACTAGAGATGAGTTGTTATAAGTGAGTTGTTATAACTTATAAAATTAAGTTGACTTTTCTCAACTATATTTTATAAGTTGTGACAACTCATCTCTGTTGACATGACTTGTAAATCTGAGTTGATTTAACAAAAAATTTTAAGGCAGCAAAGTATTTTTTACAAGTGCATGCATTTTAGTTTTCCATATCATAGTGCTGCAAAGATGATGTATTTTTGTAGGCTAACCCGGACGTTACTGGTTCCCTCGCAAAAAAGCCCATTAATTTTTCACATAGACTTTTGGATTATCACAAAAAACATAAGTTTTTGACATTAGGGGTGGTTTCCCGGACAGGGATTAGCTTAAACCAGGACTAGGCCTTAGTTTAATAAGTAAATATAACTAGTTTGAACAAACATGCCTTACTAAAAACATTACTTGTGTGCATTTTGAGAGAAAACAAAGGGTTTGATGTATTTAAGATATGTCAGTGCAAGTAGTTTTCAGTTTGGACAGCTCTTTTATTTATTTTAGTCTAGGACTCTAATCCCTGTCAGGGAACCGCCCCTTACACATTTTCTCCAACAAGTTAGTCTTCAAAGATGAACAAAACTTTTATAAAGTTAGGGTATTCATAAAAGAAAAGACAATGAATAATGTCACTGTTTAGTACTTTTGTATGCTTTGCTGAATGAATGTGAAGTGTTTGGGTGTCATGAAATGTACCAACTACAGTAACAAATACAGTTTTATAAGCAGTGAGATTTTACAATAGTGCCCTATTACAGCTGCCATCTCTTCATTTGTTTTCATTATTAGACAAAATGTTGAATGCATTTTCTTTTGCAAGTAAGTCACTTAAAAGCGTTAAGCGATAAAAGTGTCTGCTTAATAAATAAATGTAACATTGTTAACAAAAAAATAGTAGTCAGGAACTTTCACATCACACATGAAAATCTCAAAAACATCCACAGAGCATTTCTTCATCAGTTTCAAATGTTTGGCAACAGGGTTTATGCAGCAGAAACAGAAAACATGTCTGTTTTATTGGGTGGAAAATCTTATAATACAATTCAAATGTCTGCTGTACTGTTACTTGTGAAAAACTACAAAATAGGGGTCTGCTTTTGAAGTGCAATCAATGGACAAACTTGTTTTTTGACCCCAGAATGGCCAACAAGCCTAAAAGCTGGTCAGTTAAACCATGAGCAACTATGACTTTTTTATTACCTGATGTTTTAAGTCATCAGTTATATCATTTATAGTTTATTTACTCTGAATGCTTAAAAAGATTCAATCATTTTAAATAGTGTGGTAATGTTTTATAAATTAGCTTTTATCATTAATAGTTTGATCATATGTAACATTGATTTCATAATACAGTCACTAAGTTTATAAATGTTATTTTACTCTCAAAAGTTATATGACAGTGTGGATGTTATTCTATTTAAATGAAATATAAATGTTATTTTGAAAATACTTTGAAAAATATGCTGTTCCAAATAATTAAGCAAGTTGTAGTTCTCATTATATGGGTATGAATAAAGATCTTTCTAAAAACAAAGTGTGCATTATCTTAAAAAAGCAAATTATTTTCTATAACAATTTATATTTGGTTGACCTAAACAGAAAATATTGAACTATTTTAAGATTCATGGGTGATTTAAAGACTTGACTATATAAAGGCTTTTTAAGGAAAAGGCAGCAGGTTGGTTATGAAGGCAGGGGCGTCAGTTTGTGTTGAAAAGTGGTGGGGACAAAAGATCAGATGAAAAAACATTACAGCAGGACGGGAATAATATTGAATAACGGCGCATCAAAAATGGGCATAGTGTAGGCCGGTCAACAACACAAAAATACTCAGCATAAAACCCTCAACAATGTCGACAGCACATCTAACAGTCCCTGCAACACCAACTCAACCAAACAGTGCCAAAGCACCATACTGTAGATAACAGCAGCACGTTAAGTCAATAATTACAATGAAATTCATTACATATGTAAAAGAAAACACACTATAAACACAACGCAACATATGTGACCCTGGACACTTCAAAAAATAATTTCCAAGAAATTTTTTTATTCATTTTCTTATGTCATTTTGCTCATAAAGAAAAGCATCTATTTTTGAAATAGAAAATAAGTCTAGTTTTTAGACCAAAAATACAAAATGTAAGTGATTTTGTGCATAAAAACAAGCAAAAAAAAATCTGCCAATGGGGTAAGCAAAAAAATCTTGAAAATTTTTCTTAAACACTAAATTCAAGAAAAATTTAGGCAGATTTTTTACTTGTTTTATGCACAAAATCACTTAATTTGATACTTTCGGTCTAAACACTAGATTTTTGCTCATCAAGAAAAAGCATCTTAATTTAAGAATTTTTTGATATTTTTACTGAAAACAATACAAATATACTAAGAATTTTTTTCTTGAAAATGTGACTTTCTTACTTAGTAGTTTTGTCCTGTTTTCAGTAGAAATATCTACAAATTCTTAAATCAAGATGTATTTTCTTCATGAGCAAAATGATTTAAGAAAATAAGTCTAGTTTTTAGACAAAAACTATTCAATTTAAGTGAATTTGTGCTTAAAACAAGCAAAAATATCTGCCAATGGGGTGAGAAAATTCTGCTTAAGAAAAAATAAATCTTATTTTTAGATTTTTTTTCTCACCCCATTGGCCGATATTTTTGCTTGTTTTAAGTACAGATTCACTTAAATTGTATGTGACTTATTTTCTTGCGTCGTTTTGCTTATCAAGAAAAAGCATCTTGATTTAAGATTTTTTTGATATTTCTACTGAAAACAAGACAAAAATACTAAGTAAGAAAGTCATTTTTGCAGTGCACATGTATTGCTTGATTTTTCAGAACATTTTAACCAAATGCTTTCAAAAAGTGGTGGGGACAAAATCAGATCTGTGAGGTGGACAGCACTATAATTCAAAACATCAACTATGTGATTCAATACTGGCATCTTCAAGTGAAATAAAGACTAAACCTATACATAGACGTAGAAGTTCAATGAATGGAAGAGTTAAAGTCATGTCAAAGATATGCTCATATATTATTATGTACCTTGTGTAAATACATTTTATATTTTTCAAAGTATTAAAGTATATTTTGACGTTTTTATTTTATTTAAAATATAATAACATCCACACTGTGATATAACTGCTGAGGGTCAAAAAAATAAAAAATAAACTCACTGACTGTATTGGAAAAATAAACAAAAATGGCATGTGCATAATAATTTGGAATGCGGTGTATTAATGCATTTTTGCCTAATTTACTTTTTTTTTATTAAATATTTTGCATTCAAACAATATTTGGAGAACCCCTAATAAAACCAACATGGACCCCATGTTGAAGAGGGTCTGTTGTTGTTGTTCGGGTTCACAGAGTTACTTTCAATATTCAACATGGCCATGCACACTTCTAACTTGAAAATATTTGAAAAAATTGTTTGAAATGGTGGATATTGTACTTGACCTCAGAAAACATTAAGTTCTTTCATACTTTTATTTTTAAAAGTGTAAGCAAAAATAAATATAAAATTTGGGTAAATAAGTACCAATAAGTGAGGCTCATCTCATGTGTATTCTGCTATAGTGTCAAGTGAAGCTTATTGCTGCTAATGAAGTTCAAGTCAATGTGAAAAGTTTGATCACACCACTAAGTCTAGCCACAAAAACCAGCTTTAAGATCCTAACAATACTCGTGCGCTAATGTGTGAGGAAATCATTTTAAATGCATAGAACAGTTGTGTGTCGATCACAGCACGTTGTTGAATTAAACCCCAGAGTTTATTTAGCCAGCAACTAGAGACATTTGATGTGCTAATCCTAATCTCAAATACATTCAATCCTTTCATCCTGCAAGCCAAATACACAATTAAAATGTGTGAATGTGTAACAATCACGTGTTAATCGACTCATAATCACACCGGTGTTAAACTAAGTTAGAGGAAATCCCCAAATTAAGAGTCACACCTTATTATTCAGGACTCGTCGTAAGGTTTTCTTTAGCTGGCTTCAAATTTGTATGTATTTAATCTCTGTAATCTCCCCACTTCAATTGGTAGATCATGGTGATAACTAACGTCCCTAGTTTTTATCCAAAAAAAGCACAGATTTAAATAACATATAGCTTGGTTACATTGTATTAAAATTGTTATCTAACACAAAATACACTGACTTTTGACTCCAACCCTACAATGTGATTTAGATATCAGCCATCTTATCTAAATTTAAGATTTTCAACTATGGAATTTGTGATGATATCTATGGAGTGCATTATTGAGGGTTTTCATGTGACACTAAAACAGCTTTGTTATTGTGTTGATGCGTGTGGATTCAGGAGTAAAATCTAACGCTTGTGTTTGTGGGAACTTCAGTCAGTGATGGAGTCCACCACCATCTTCTGGATCAACACCACAGGAGCTTTGAGAAGGTGTCACATTTAGACCCCTGAGGTCAGAACTTCGTGCCTAGCTAAGAACCTAATGAAGGGTGTTAATCGTGTTAATTCAGATCAATGAATGCTGAATGTTTTTATCTCATTATCCTCATTTACTTTGATAAAGTTCAGATTTACTGATAAACTTTAATCTGTTGGTAGAGCTGCTGTATGTTTCGTCGTTGGGCAAATATATATATATTGAAATATAATTGCAGAATACACCAAAAACTGGCTTATATTTACAATTTATTTTCATCAATATATTTTTGGGCAAATTTTTGTATATTTTTGTGTAAAAACTTTAATATTTTGGCAAGGAAAATACATATTTTTGCCATATGAGTTGTAAAATTAGAAATCCATTTGTTGCCCCTGAAATATATTTTGAAATATATGTTAACTTTGTAAAGCTTTACTTTCTACAAATTTATTTTAAAAAGTTATTTATTAAAATGTAATTAAAATATTTTGGGCCAGAATATATATATATATTGATGTATGGATCAAGGGAGGATTTATTTAAAATATGAGATTAAAACTTTACACGTGAAACCTGGTATTGCAGGTCTGTTCAGCTCTGTTAAATTGATAAAATTGTTTGTTGTGTAACTTTATAATGGTCCGAAATAAAAAGATTATTTATTAAATCACAGGGCTTTTAAATGCTGTATTCTGATTGGTTGAGGATCAGTGGCGGCTCGTGACTGCTCATCCGAGGGGCGTAATTCAAAATAAGTGTTCTGAGTTTCATGTGTTGTTTGCATTTTCAAAATATGTGTTTGTTGCGTCATGTGAACCATGTGCATCACGTGTTTTGTCAAAATACGTGCCTGCTGCACACACGTCAAAACCGTTTATGATAAAAGAGACGCTCAGGTTCACAAAATACACGCAAGACACTCCCTTAACAGTAAACTTTGACTTACATATGAGATTATGCGAGTATCTGGCAAACGCAAGCGTCTCTTTTATCAGAAACACTTTAGACGCATCTGCAGCAGGCACTTATTTTGACAAGACACGTGATGCACACACGATCTCTAGATGCGCAGAGCACATATTTTAAAAAAGGAATCACACACATGACGGCTACATACATGTTGTGACGCACTTCACATTGAGCATCCCCGAAAAAAGAAATAACCGGCCACCACTGTTGAGAATATTTCATGGGTATGCATTATTTTTCAATAAACGCACACCTGACCTGTCAAATATCACAAAATAACCACCAGAGCAATGTCTTAGGATTGTCTAAATTGGAAAGGAACCACACACATGACGGCTACATACATGTTGTGACACACTTCACATTGAGCATCCCCGAAAAAAGAAATAACCGCCCGCCACTGTTGAGAATATTTCATGGGTATGCATTATTTTTCAATAAACGCACACCTGACCTGTCAAATATCACAAAATAACCACCAAAGCAATGTCTTAGGATTGTCTGTGTTAACCGTGGTATGTAAGGGATAATGGATAGGTAGCAGATTATCACAGAAATAACCTTGACCTGCTTATTGCATAGCTATTACCTCATAAATAAGGTAAGGAAAATTAAATATTGATTTGAAATATTTTATTAGCTCTTTTTTAATAAATACAGACCTTCCGCGAGGAAAACATGTTTACTTGTGGTTTTAAAATAAGACGATCAAATGTCACGAACATGCTATTTGGTTTAATCATTTGTAAACATAATGCAGGATATGTTATTAAAAGACATATACCTGTACCTGTCAATTGATCTGCAGCTTCCAGGTTACCGTGTTATTATTTTGAACGATTGTTATCTAAAAAGAATGAACCCTGGATTGTTGCGTTTGGTCAATCAGAATCAAGCATTTTAGATGATAAAAATGGAAAAATTGACAACCGGCCATTGAATTATTCGAAAATAATGCACACCCAAGGTGGAAATAAGGCATGACATGAAGTGGAGTGTGCATTTTTGTTTTTTTCAATTTTATAGTGCATAAACAATAAAAATGAATAGCATAAACATCTCAGTTCAGTTTCCAGAGACACTTTGAGGCGCATAATGAAGATTACACATTCATGCATTTGGCAGAAAGTGACTTTTATATTGCATTCAATCTATGCATTTTATCAGTACACTGTAAAAAATGTCTCTAGAAATTACAGTATTACTGGAACTACTTGCCAGTAACTTACTGTAGATTTTACATTTATGTTATTTACTGGCAACAGTTTGTTCAAAGTTAAATGAACATGAAACATTTTCAGTCTTAATCTTTTACAGTAAGTTACTGGCAACCAGCTGCATAATTAAAGCAAATTTTTTACAGTGTAAGTGGTGTGATCTTGGGATCAAACCCCTCACCTTTGCATTGCTAACACATTTGAGCCACAGGAACTATTCACATCTCCATCCACCTACTAGAAAAAAAGGAGCTGTCCAAAAACAAACTTTAATCAAAACAAGGAAATTTCGGTCAGATATCAAGCTTCAATGTCCGGTGCATCTGCATTTTTCAGTATGTGGTGATTTGAAGGAGTTGTATTCCACGTCTGTAAAATTAAAATGTAAAATATTCACACCTCACACCTGAGTCTGGAGAAGAAACTCTTTCCCACAGACCCCCTATGTCCGGCGTCACTTCTCTTCTCAACTACTGACTGGAATCCACTGAGGTGCAAACTCGCACCTCACAGAGGATATAAACCAGAGAGCCCCGGTCCACCAGCAAACACACACCAGAGATCTTCTCCAGCCAACAGTCATGGATATCTCCAACTCTTCTCTTCAGCTTCAAGACAGCGGCGTCTTCCTGTTTGACTGCCAGAGCTTTCTGGATCAGAGTAACCTCACGTCTGATGTCGGCTACTACAGCGCCAGCGGCAGTCTGTCTCCGACCTCCTCCATCGATTCCTGTGGCTTCTCTCCTCCAGCTTACACTTGTGGGGTTGGACCGGATATACCACAGATCCTCCAGCATGACAGCACTCAGGTGAAGAGAAAGACCGGACGGCCAAGGTCAAAATTCCCTGGAGTGAAACGGGAAACTGCGAGCGAACGGGAGAAGTTGAGGATGAGGGATCTGACCAAAGCTCTTCATCACCTGAGGACCTACCTGCCTCCGTCAGTGGCTCCGGCGGGAAAGACCTTGACCAAGATTGAAACGCTGAGACTCGCTATCCAGTACATCTCCGATCTGTCCGAACAACTTGTGATAAGCGAAGATGAAGCGCGTCTGGGAGTTTCTTCAGAGCAGATACAAACCGGTGACACTTCACCGAGCACATTTAACCAATTCACAGAAGAACCAACAGTTATAAAAAGATTACCAGCTCAACAGTTTCAGCCCTGTTATCAGGTACGTACATGTTTCATCTCGCTCTACTTTATATCATTTCTATTACTAAACTGTTTTCAGATAGTTTTGTTCATTATTTTGATCAATATTTTGTTTTATTCTACAGAACGCAGATGATTTCCTCGCATTTCAATCACAAGAGTTTTGGATGCGCCAGCAGCAGCATTTCTTCAATGGACATTGTTGATCAAACCAGACGGAAATGCAAAATTTGGACTCATTGGAAATGGACATCAATTTAATTATTTGTAAATATGTTTATACTGCTATTTATATTTTTATATGTTTACAAAGAGATTTATATTTATGAATGAATCAATTGTTTGGTGAATAAAGCCTTGAAAACTTGAATATTGTCTTGAATATTGTGTTCTTCATGTATAAAGTTTATTTTTGTGTCTCTGTGACAGCTGGGTGATGGTCCTAACACGTTGTAATTCACACGTTTAAGGAAAACCCCCTGTGGTTTAGCATTAATATGGGCAGGATAGTAAACTAACACTAACAGCTGATGGTCTTCATTAACCCTGTGCCATGTTAAACTCAGCAGGGATTTCCTCTGAAGTGCAGGAGTTGACTCATGAATGTCAAATAGTTGAACATATTTGCCTCATTACTATATAAAAGCAAAGATGTTTTAAAAGGGTAACAAACCAAAAATGTTTAGATATAAAATAGAAAGGTGCCGAATACTGTATACACTGTAAAAAGTTGGATCAACTTAAAAAAATTACTTCAGTTGGTAACACTTAAAAAATTTAGTTTTATAAATGTACATTTTCTTACTTAAAGTGAAAAATTTAAAATCTTTACTTATTTTAGGTCAATTGAAGTAATTTTTGAAGTAAGTTTCTTTCAACTTGAATTTTTCACTTAAAGTAAGAACATTTAAGTTTATAAAACTTATTTTTTTTAGGTGTTACCGTTAACTCTATTAAAGTAATGTTTTAAGTATTGCAGTGCACTTATTACGGTGGAGGTCACTAAAAAAATGCAAATTTGTGACATTGACATGATGCATCAAGCACATAAGATCTGAGAATGACCACATCATTCCCAAATCATGGCAGGTTTTTACAACATGATCTTATGGAAAGTTGTGTTATAGTCACAAATTTTTTTATAAATTTATTCGTGTCCATGGCACGAAATTCAGCTTTTTTCATGCCTTGAGCACAAATGTCTTTTTCGTGTCACTCGCACAATTTTCAATTTTCTATAGTTTTTTTGCGTCTGTGACACGAGTTTTTGGCACAACTTTTTCATGTCGTTCCATGTATTGTTTACTCATTGTTTTCTTTTTTTAAATCATTGTCGCTTGGGGTTAGATTTGGGGTTTGGGTGTCTAAATATGTAACAGAACGTGATTCTAACCCCAACCCCAAGATACAATGGTAAGAAACTATGAGGAAACAATATATAAAATGAAACTAAAAAGAAAGTCGTGCAACGCACACGAAAAGCTATTTATAGAAATTTGTGCAACATACACGAAAAAGACATTGGACATGGACACAAATGAATTGATCAAATTTTGGGTGACTATGACATGACTTTCCGTGAGATCAGTTTGTTTGGTCTACTGTAAATACTGTAAAAAATCTCTTGTTATCACTTATAAAATGAAGTTGTCTTTTTTTCAGCTATATTTTATAAGTTGTAGCAACTCATCTCTTGTCAAGATTAATAAAAGTAAGTTGACATGACATGAGTTGATTCAACAACAAAAAATTTAAGGCAGCAAAGATTTTTTACAGTGTGGATAAAAAATTACTACACACCTTTCAATTCAACATTTTAGTTCAAGACTGTTGCAACAGCAGTGCAAAAGGTCATGGGTTCAAGACACATACTGAAAAAACGTGTGCCTTTTAGTACATATTTTACGAGATGTTTAATTTATATTAATTTGTACAACCACATTCGTACATTTTTGTACACTTTGCCTTTGTCTTGTGATGTTGGGGTTAGGGGTAGGGTTTTTTATATAATTTTTATGATTGTTGTACGTTTGCAATTACACAAATTAGTCAACTCGTAAAATATGTACAAATTCTCATGAGATCAGGCTGGTTACCTTCTAAAGGGCGATTTATAGTCATGCGTAGGTCCTACGGCGTAGCCACGACGGCGTAGGTTCCGCGTCGGTTTTCATTTATACTTTTGCGTCGCCGTCCGCATCGACATGCAAACACATATGAAACCGCTGGTTGGCAGTAATCACGCGTGTAACCAAAGTAGCAGCAGAAGTCGTCACAGAAGAAGAAGCTAAGCAAGTTAACCCACAAACGAAAAAGAAATAGCAACTTGTTGTGTATAATTTGAGAATAGCTATGGCGTAGGACCTACGCACGACTATAAATCGCCCTTTAGTCACTGCAAGTCGCTTTGGATAAAAACATCTGCCAAATGCATAAAAGTAAAAGTATTTCACATTTATTTGTGTAACGCTTTTTAAAATGAATACTTTTAGTAAATAGTCTGTTAACACAGATTATTTCTGATGTACAGCTTTAATATGTGACCTTGGAACACAAAACCAGTCATAAAGGTTAATTTTTAAAGCAAATTTTATACATCACCTGAAATTCAAATAAATAAGCTTTCTTAGGAAAGGACAATATTTGGTCAAAATACAACTATTTGAAAATCTGGAATCTGAGGGTGCAAAAATATTTAAATATTTAGGAAATCACCTTCAAAGTTGTCCAAATGAAGTCCTTACCAACACATATTACAAATGATAAATGATTACTAATAATTTTTTATATATTTATGGTAGGAAATATATGGTAACACAATATCACATGATGTGCACTTAATATCTTTATGATTTTTTGCATACAAGAAAAGTCAATAATTTTGACCCATATGATGTGTTGTTGGCTATTGCTACAAATATACCCGTGCTACTCAAGACTGGTTTAGTGGTCCAGGGTCACAAAGATTTAGCATATTATATATGATTATATTTCACTAATGCTGAAAACTGTTTTAAAATGATTCAGCATATTGAAGTGCTTATGGTGCTGCAGAAAAGAAAAATATTTTTGCATTGACCTTGTCCAGATGATCCGATCACACCGGCGCACCTGTCAGTCACAGCTGTTGTCTGTCTCCATTACTGTAGAAGTGTAGAGAGAGAGCTGTAAAGAACAAGGTGAGAAAAACTACAGCTGCTGATAGAGTCCACATTAACTCATCACTTCCTTCTGTTTGTGTTGTCTCGTCTGTTTCCTCTGTTGAGCGTCACCGTCTAAATCCATCTAACAGAGATCTGCTGTGATGCTTTCATTCATAATTATTTGGTTTATTGGTATTGGGTTAAAATGCATTCAACATCCAATTCAAACAAATATATTTGAATGACTTAATTTAATAAACCATCAGATGATAAACTGAAATATATTCATGTTGTTATGAAAAACATCATTATATGGTATACTTCATTCAAAATTGTGCATGGTTACACTTTACAATAAGGTTCCATTTGTTATTTAGCTGCATTAAATTACACTAATTAATGCTATTTTCACTTTAAAAGCTTGGAATTATACTGCAAAACCGCACTCTTGTTGTTATTAATTATTTATTAAGCCTTTTCTTAAAAAAATATGGTAAAAAAAGGTTTTTGAACCTTTACAGGTAGGCCTATTCTAATTATACAATGTTGTACCTTTTGGGTACATTACTGTATCTTACATGGGCGTGGCAAAGATTTAAAACTGCGATGACAATAACGCGGGAACAATATCTTCCCGCGCCTCTGGTATCTTAAGAATCTTTTGTGCACACACGAGGGTGCAGTTTACATATTGCAACTTGGGTTGGACTTGGGTTTAATTTTGTCGGGTTTGTCTCGGTTAAAAAAACATTTTGCACATCGGGTTCAGGTAAAAAGTGATCGGGTCATTTGTTGTGCCCTAGCTGGATGGCGCAGTACAGAGCAGCCTATCCAGTCTCATGTGGATGCGTATAAATAGCACAAAGTGTAAAAATTGTGCAATACAGACGTCAAATTCCACTTTGGCATGCATATGATACGCCAGTCCTTCCCATTCACTTAAATGGCACTTAATGTGTTTTTGTCATTTTATTTATTGGTTTCTAAAAAAAAAAATCATTTTTTTAAACCATTTTCGCTTGGGATTAGGGTTAGATTTGAGATTTGCTTAAGGAGGTTATTTAATATACAGGTTTCTCCATGTTTTTGTCTATATTTAAGCCATGGTCGCTTGGAGTTGGGGTAAGAATTGGGATTTAGATGTCATTTTTATGTAACAAAAAGTTGTTCTAACCCTAAACCCAAGCAAAAATGGTAAAAAATAGCAAAAATAATTGAGAAACCAATAAATTACATGACAAAAAAAGACGCACCGTTTAAGTGAATGGGAAGGACTGGCGTATCATGCACGCCAAGTGGAATTTGGCGTATGTATTGCATGATTTTCACACTTCGTACTATTTATACGCAACTCCCTGAGACTGGGTTGGGTTAATATCATCAAGTTTATCAGAAATATTTTATTAGTTCTAAAACGTTTTTTTTTTCCACTGTCGTTGCTCCACAAAGCAACGAGTATGTTGTCTTTGTTTGTTTGCCTCTTTCTTGGCTAACTTGGGAGTGGCATGTTTACATTTGGGAGGAGTAAAGTGCTGAGATATGTGGCTTCATCAAACAGATGTATTTACACATGTCCATGTACAAATGTAAAAATTTTTTAAAGGTACTGTCCCCGTGACAAGAACGTACAACTTTTCTGCCTTAATTTTCTAAGAGTGTACGATTATTCGATTCTTGTTAAAGAAGTTTGTGTATGTTAAACCACAAAGATTGTCATCTTGATTGATTGTGATGTCTCTTTGTATCTCATCAGCGATAGTTTTCAAATAGTTTTTAGGGTAGTTATTTATCAGTGACGAGCATAGGGAAAACCACTTTTAATAGTATTAATACGTTAACTTTTATTAAAAAACAAAATTTTTTTTTACATTTGAATAGATGCTGAAGCTTACAATGTAGACGCATTTGCAACATTTAATGGTAGCATTATTTTGTTTTTACAGCTAAAAAAATCTAAAACATTTACAAATACCACAAAAATTGTTGTATAATTTCCCTTTAACCATTTTATCGATAATGTTACCATTGGAGCGCCTGTAGTTGGTGTCCTGAAGGGTGATCCTCGCTCCAACGCGGGACAACAGGTCATCAAATTGGGCGCGAGACAGGTGGAAGTACCGCTGAAAGCAGCCGTCATCCAGGCGCAGCTCCTGGAGCAAATGATGGAACTCGCCAAACTGCGAACGTCTCCGGAGGGTCGGATGGACCCAAGTACGGCGACGCTGACTCCTACGCCGCTGTTCTGCTCTCCAGAGCAAATACAAACCGTCAACTCTCTCGATAAAAGCACACTCATCATCAGCCATCTTGCAAACATACAACCGCATAGCACTGGCCCCTCCTACAAGAAGCGGATTTTGCCTCGGACGCGCGTCAAATGCTCGCTTTTTCCGCGCGTCTACTCCGCTCTAGATGCGCAAATGCATTCAAAAGGGTCAATCGTTTAACTACGCGCGAATAGCGCATTTTTGCCGCCCCTAGCGCGTCTGGTGGGAACTCCCCAATCCTTACCCTAAACCATTTTATAACAAAAAAATTTATATATGTATTCTTTTTTTATTATTTAACACAACGGACAGAAAGGTGTAGGAAATTTTAACAAGAACAATAGTAAACAATACATTTTTACAATAGTCAAAATAAAGCATTTAAATTATATTTTAAGCCACTAATACAGTCACACCCAATACAGTTTGTTAAAATCATGTCCTGTTAGAAATAAAAAGCATAACAGACAGACAATAGTAATCAAAATATATTATTGCGAAATTTCAAAAGCAGTACCAAAAGTCTTTGGCTATGTCCACACGAAGCCGGTGCATTCCCTATCCGATCATTTTTTTTCCTTGCTCTAAAAAAATAATCTGTAAACACGAAACACTGAAACCGACTGAAAGTGGTGTAGTATATATGCCGGACCAGTATGTGGCGCTGTAATTCTGCCACAGTTATACACTATACACGGAGAAGAAGACTTTGAGCATGCGCATAACCAATGTATGGTGTTGTCCATTATCGCTTGTTGATCACCACAATTGCATTGAAGCAATAGATTTTGCTGTAATAAAGCTAGTAGGCTTTAGTAGCTTCTGTAGCACGAACACAATCACGTAGTCCACCGTTATTGTTGTTGCTGTTACGTGTGACGCTTCCGACACGTGATGTGATGACGTTTTCGCTTCACAAAATATATGGATTGGCTGTACAGACGAAACCGCAAGTGTGTCGGTTTCAGATTTATCCACTTTAGGACCCGGTTTCAAAAAATAGCGGATTCAGTCTCCCAAAACGCCAGATCCGTGTGGATGAAACGCCAATACGATAACAAATTTATACGTATACAGTGATACACGTCTCCGTGTGGACAGCCCCTTAAAATGAGGATTTGCTGCAGCCGCGGTCCTCTTTGTAGTATATGAAGTACTGAGAAGTATTAAAGTTATTAATCCACCAGGGGTGTGTTTCCCAAAAGCATTCGTTGTTACCATTGAACTCTATTGGTAACGACAGAACCTGCGACCATAGTTTCTTTCGGGAAAGCACCCCAGAACTTTAATCCAACTTCTCTTTGTCAAGGAGCGCATTTCAAATTTCAAAAGGACATCGACTGAAAGACGGGAATGTTGCAAATCTTTGATGTAGCCAATGAGCGTTTGATATTACTGCCGTAAAGGAATGTGTCGTAAAGCTTCTTGAGGCAAAATATTTTCATTCAAATTTATAACAAATGCGATTTGACGTATACGGTTGTTGAGAACTGGGATCAAGATCACTGGATAAAGGGCTGAATTTGGATCTGTTCCTCGCAATTTTACTTGTGTAAAAGCATAGATACAGAGCTACCAAACACATGTCATTTGTTACTTTATAAAACAATACTGTATAAACTACAGTCTGTATAACAATAATCACAACATACCACTTCATGGGCTCTATCTTACACAACCGGCGCATTGCAGCGCAATGTGCAACGCAAGTGTCTTTTGCTAGTTTCCACCCTGCTCAATTATCATTTTCACGTTTAGCGCCACGTTGTTTAAATAGCAAATGCATTTGCGCCCCCTTTTGCGCCCATGGGCGTTCTGGTCTGAAAACGAGGTGTGTTCAGGAGCATTGTTGGCGCGTTGCTATTTTGAGGCAACTAAAATAGACTACGCCATTGACCAACTAAAACCTGGTTTAAAGTCTAAAGTCAATGGCGCAATATTGTTTTTGCTATTTAATGAGCGCGTTAGTAATATGCGCCTATAAACAGGACGACAACGCGGGTTTGCTTATCACATACATGAATGCGCACAGCACAAAAACGCTTTTAAATATAAAAGATTAAAGGATTGAATGTAAAATATTATTATTGAGTCTCTTGGACATAAATGAGGACTAATTAAGAGACGTTAGAAGACGTAAAGAGCTGCTTCACCTGCAGCCTGGTAAGTAAATAAATGCTTTGCTTTAATTGTACCTGTGGATATGGTAAGATGAGAAACATTTGAAGTAATTCTTTGTAAAAAAAAATCCCATATGGCGCTCTTCTAGTGCTGAAACGCTTCGGCTCTCTGCACGTTTGTAAATTTTTTATCTCTTGTTTGTATTTTAAGAGTACAAACCTTTTCTTGCATATTTGTAAATTATTTTATGAGATTACAATGATTATGTAGGATATCAATACTTTACAGCAATTAAAAGCCTGCTATTTGTACTTCTATGACTGAAAGAAAACGTCTTTTAATTTTTTAATCCAAAAATGAAAAAAATAAAAATGAAAACAACACATTTTTTAAACATTATTCTTAAACTGGTGGTCTTCTTCCACCACTTAGTTTTTCAGTTTACAAAGTCCGTCATCTAAATAGGGATTAGACAAAGCGCCAGCCCAACTGGCTTTTAAAGGGGATGAGAGATAAGACTCTCATTGGTTTATTGCACGTTACGCCCATAACACACCCATTACCCATTAGGAAAATATGTACCACCCTTTATCGACCGTGCGCTCGGCGCACAAACCATTTGTCCCGTCGTTAAATTAGCAAAAGTGGCATCGGCCACGTCCATTTAGACCGTGCGCTTTAGACGATGCGCTTAGATCGTTAAAATAGGGCCCAAAATGTTTAACAGCATCAAACAGAAACAACTAAACATTTATTTTACTGAAAAGTTTTGTTTATAAGAACGTATCGTGAAAAAAATGATCATTTACATAATCAAACTTTAGAAATAATGAAGAAGTTTTGCTGTGCATAAGTGTTGGATTTGGATAACTTAATAAACATTATTCTGCTCAGACAGACTGTCTAAAATGACTTGAAAGAAGTGTCTCACTTTAACATGTTTTTCTCACAGATCGATTGAAAATAAGTATTACACGGGTAATTAGCCCACCCTGATGAATAAGTTACAGCACAGTTATCTCCCTTTCTACCATTGGCCTCCTTTTCGGGCCCAGAAGTGTCCCAGAACCTGAAAGAAAAACAGATGTTTACTGTGTCATATGATATTGAGTTTGAAAATCAATTTTAATTGATTAAATTAATGATTTCTCACATATTGGTCAGTGTGCTGTTATCAACCCATTTCCATTTCCCCTCAGAATCTCTTTTAGACAAACCAATCCAGATTTTATCTTTACAATATATTTTGCTGACGAAATCCAATGAAAAACAAAACAACATTTATATCATACCAGTGCTGTTTCTTTACACAGTTTATCTGTCACTCACTTGTTCCTCTTTATTGTTAATAATGATCAGATCTGCTCCTCTCTCTCTACAGTCTCTTCTGCTCTCATTCCAGTTCTTCTTCTCAGATGAAATAAAGTATAAATTAAATTGATGGTAAATCCATCCATCTGTAAACACAAACAGTTTAGCTGCTGAATCCTAACTTCAACATATATTTAATATTGAAATGTGTTGTTTTACATTTTAAGATTACCATGAAGAATTGTCAGCAGTTCATTTTTCTCCTGATTTAACTCTTCATTTAGTTTACTGATGTTATTGTACTTGACTCTTAATTTATCTCTCTCTTCTGTGATGTTTTTGCTGGTGATATCAAACTGGTGATTGTTTGTTATGATCAGGACACACAGCACTATGACTGCCGTCAGTAGAAGAACACACAGCAGCACCAAACACACTGTAACTGATCTGTAACTTCTCATCCTCAAAGGGTCTTTCACTGAGGACAACAAACATTACAGGTTTTTTTTATACATTTATCATAGCTGACATCAATAATAAGCATGTAAATCCCTACTTTGGCTTTTATACAATTATGAAGAAGCTTATTGATATTAAAAGTACCTGTGAGTTGTGGTGATGGTGAGGTGAAGGTCGTATTTGAATCTTCTATCTTTTTTCCAAGTGCAAGTCTTATAGCATCAGCGTTGACATACAATTCAGTGCTATCCATTATAGCTTTCTATTATGTCAGCTACTCTCTCAGTAAAGTCAGGAAAATAACAATGCATACGACTTTTGTACTGCTCATGTGTGTTTTTGCAGGGGGTTTTGATGCAGAAAGGAACTGTATTTATGCATAAAGGAACTTCAGTTTATATCAGAATGAAAAACAATTGGTTTCTGTGAATTTTTTTGTGAATATTTAAATGTTTATTGTATGGTTAGCTGGTCTCTCTCTCCCGGCACTTTATTTTGATGGTCAAAATAATGGTATTATTTGTAAGTAGATTGTCAGGGGTTGAGGTTTAGGTTTTTGCCTTCTTGTATCTGAATTGACATAAACAATCCTAACTTCTTCAACTTCCGTCCCATTACAGTAAATATATTGCCATTGGTTGTTTTGCTCACTTGCTTATTTGTGTAAAAAACCTGTTTAAGTAGACTCTGTTAAATGCAGTGCTCATTTTTAAATCTCAACGTTTAGATGTCAGTGAGGCCAAAGTACAAGTGCACATCATGTTGCAACCTGATCTCACAAAGTTTCGTGGGATAGTCACGGAATTTATTGCTTTTTTTTCCATGGCATTCTCACGGATTTGTTACTCAACTGCTTTTTCCTATTTTCAAACCATTGTTGGTTCGGTGTAGGGTTAGATTTGGTGTTTGGGTTAGTATGTCACTTTAACTATTTGTTTATACTACTTTATCTGATGTATTCTTTTATATTTCTAAACTGTAATCAATTGTCGCCTGGCGTTGGGGTTAGAGTTGGGTTTGGGTAGGGATGTCATTTTATGTATATCTAACCCTAAACCGCAGCGACAATGGTAAGAAATAAGGACAAAACAGTTGAGTAACCAATCCGTGAGAAAGCCACGGAAAAATTAGCAAAAAATTTCGTGACTATGCCACGGAAATTCCTGAGATCAGGTTGCATTTTCAGTCTGCTCATACCGATTTTAATTTTCATTGGTGGCACATGGTCTGGTGTTGCTCAGTTTCGATGTTTTGCAGGATACTATATGATCCAACCATTATTGTTAGAATTTTGTGAAAAAGTAAGAAAACAAGACTGAATGAAAAAGAAAAAAGTTAAGCTAAATGTTACCAAATTTAAAGCTATAAAGCAAAAATTCTGTTTTGATTAGAGATTGGCCGATATATCCATTTCCCAATATTTAGTACAAGAAAAATTTAGCTCCCGGAGGAACGGGAGGGGCAAGGGTCATGTTTCCGCAATGGGAACATTACACCTCATCGAACGCCACCTCTGCGTGCTGAATGCCCAAGCACGAAAGCAAAGATCGTGACCATCCGTGGGACCCATGTATTTGCCGCACCCGGAACTGCATGGATGAAAGGACATCTTTAAAAAGATGCAATCCGCTGTGACACGAGAGAATGGCTGTTGCGTTTCTCTTCTAGGGAAAATCACTCTAGGTGCTGATGTGATAAAGCATGCAGGGGAATGGCAACGCACACACTCAAACTCAAAAAAAGCAAAAACCCAGAGCATTCGCTGTATTGCCTTTATGCCAACCAACTTCAACAAGCAGTGAGCAAAGACAGAGCTTCGAAAGCCGGCCAATCAACTGCTATTGAGAAGCGAAAAAAGCTGATTTGGTTTGCACCTGCCTCTCGTTTTATACTTGCGCGTCTACTATACTATATGCCAGTGTTTCTCAACTCCGTTCCTGGAGGCCCACTGTTCTGCACATTTTGTATGTCTCTCTTATTTGCCAGCCTCATTTCAGTTCATGGAGATCTCTGCTAATGAGCTGATGATTTGAATCAGGTGTGTTAAATAAGGGAAACATACAAAATGTGCAGAGCAGTGGGCCTCCAGGAATAACGTTGAGAACCACTGCTATATGCCAATGCTCTATAAAAGCACAAATACAGAGCTACCAAACCCATGTCATTTGTTCCTACAATAATACAGCCTGCACAACTTATAGTCACAATCACATTGATGCACAACATCAAACAAACACACAACTAAACACAATAAAATGATTTAACTGAAAAGCTTCATTTATTAGAATGCATTGTGTGAAACAAATAATTATTTGCATAGCCATAATAGACAGTAGGAATAATAAACAGAAGTTTTGCTGCAGAGGTTTACTCTTATAAGTATACACTGCAAAAAGAGATTTGTTGGTTTAACTTAAAATATTATTGAACTAAAAAAGGCTATGTAAAAATCATTTTGTCAACTAATATATTTAAGTTGAATTAACTCAAAATTTTAGGGCAACCAGGTAACTTAGGTGCAGTTTTCTTGACAGGGTTTAGATTAATCCAGGACTAGACCTTACAGGTAGTTATATTAGGAGATTTAAGTAGTTTTTACAAAGAAACCTTACAATAAACATAACTGGTGTGCATCAGTGACAAAACAATGGCCCTGAAATAAGATGTGTCAGTACAAGATGTTTTAAAATGAAGGCAGCTCAAACATACATTTCAGTCTGGGACTAGTATAAGGCCTGTACATAACCCCTGAAACAGCCCCATACTTTTAAGTTGAACCAAGTCGTTTTTACATTTCATTTAGTAAATTTTATTCTGCTCAGACAGACTGTCTAAAATGACTGGACAGTTTTGGTGTTCACAGTTTACTGAAAGAAGTATCTCATTTAAACATGTTTTTCTCACAGATCCAGTTAAAAGTTTTAGTACACAGTAAATCAGCCCACCCTAATGAATAAGTTACAGCACAGTTCTCATTTGTGTTACCATTGGGCTCAATTAAAGATTTTTCCCAGAAGCTGAAACAACAGATCATTACCAAATCATTAGATCTTCAGTGTTTTCTGTGTTTCTGTGTGATATTATACTGATCGTGAGAATCATTTATTAAATAATAATCAGTTTAATTTAGTGATTTCTCACCTAGTGTTCAGTGTGCTACCGTCAACCCATTTCCATGTGCCCTCAACATCGCTGTCAGACAAACCAATCCAGTTTGGACCAGGCATATTCTTAAAAAAATCCTGAGAAGATTAAACAATTGCATAGAGGTTACTTTTAGTAAGACCCCCCCCACACACACACACACAGTGTATCTGTCTCTCACTTGTTCCTCTTGATTGTTAATGATGATCAGATCTGCTCCTCTCTGTATGCAGTTTGTTCTGCTATCACTCCAGGTCTTCTTCTCAGATGAAATGAAGTACAAACTAGATTGAAATACTGCCAATCCATCTGTTAAAACAAACAGTTCGGCTATAGCCCATCATTCACACCCATACTGAATTATGCAGTTTATCATTTTTATAATATATATTTGTACACTATTTATGTTAAATATTTTTAAATGTTTAAGTGTATTTCAGAATACCTCTTTTTAGAATCTCCATCGTTGCATTTAACTGCTCTCTTTGTTTATTAAGATTGGTTAATAATCTACCATTTTCTGTTGTCAAATTTTTATTATTTAATAGTAGTTGGCTTTTCTCTTTTGTGAGGTTGGTATTGTTGGTTAGTAGCTGGTCTCTCTCTTCTGTGATGCTTTTGCTGGTAATGTGAGACTGGTTTATGATTGTTATGATCAGGACACACAGCACTATGACTGCAGTCAGTAGAAGAACACACAGCAGCAGCAAACACACTGTAACTGATCTGTAACTTCTCTTCATCACAAACTCACTTCCTAAAGATGAGATACAAAGTGTTATTTAGTTATATTTACTACACCAGATGTTTAGTTTAACTGAAAACATGCAAACTCTCATAACATTACTTTCTTTAAATGATCATTTTGTGAAATTATATTTGTATTAAGAAATAATTAATAAATAAATAAATAAGAAATGCAGTACCTGTGGGTTCAGGTGGTTTGGTTGTTGTCCTGTTAGATTCCTTCATCTCTTTCTTGTGTGTAAGATATCTAACAGCCTCTTCATTGATGTAGATATCATCAATCCTTTCTTCATTTTCTCCTCTGTCCATTGTTGTAGTTTTATCTATACTATTATCCATATTTTCATACATTTTACTGCAAAAGGAGATGTTTACCACTTTAACTATATAACCACTATAACAGAACTATTATTACCCCTCTTGAGATGGACTCACTGTTTGTGCATGTGTGTGTGTGTGTGCCAATGATTCATGTATTTATGCAAAAATGAACTTCTCTATGCAAATAATAATATGTAAAGGAATTTAAAAAAAAACTACAATTCAGGAACTTAACTCAAATGGGTGACACAGAATAATAACAGAGGATCTTATTGTGTAGAAACATGTGACTTTAATGAATTAAAATGGTCAAATATGACAGTTCACATTAAACGTTTGAATTATACTTTAAACACCACTTTTTTGACTCTTGCTTTCTGGGAAGAATACACTACTATTTAAAAGTTTAGCTTTACATCAGTGGTTCTCAACTCCCCCAGAATGTTTTAGATGTTTTCTTATATAAAACACCTGATTCCACTCATCAGGCTCCTGCCAGAATGTTTGAAACATTTCCTTAATTAACACACTAACCGGCTGATGAACTGGTTACAAAGAGCAAAACGACCTGTGTAAGGGGGAATTGAGACATGAAAGTACACGTCCTTCAGGTCAATAGCTGCAGACCAATCGTGGGGGCGGACGTACTCGAAAATGCATTTCTGGGTCTGTATTTTGAATGGCATCTTGTAAAGTGCCTTGTTCACTGTGTGCAGATACAGGACCGATTGTAACCCACTGCCTTTCTTGGGTACCATAAATCAAGGGCTGTAAAAGCCCAACTTCATATCGGCTGAAGGGACCTCTTAGGTTCGGAGATCGCGGTCCTGCTGGCAAAGAAATCTCATCCTTGACCAGCAGAACCACGATCTCCGCACGTAAGACGTGAGCATTTGGAAGTTTCACTGCAGTGAACTGCATATTCATATATGTATAGCCGAGCCTGACACTGTGATGGAGAAGCAGATAAGGACGACACAGCTCTGCACTGTCGATCACTCTCCAAGCCTTCTTCAAGCTGGGCGGAGCACAGGTGCCCGTGTCGATTCTCTCCATGGATGCCCGAAGTTGGGTGTAAGTGTGTGTGGCACTCACCTGGCTCTGCAGTTGGCTCTGCAGTTTTCAGCCAGCAGTGGAACAGAACACAAATTCTTCAGCTGAGCCTCCATCGGAAGAGGAGTAGTGTGGTCACCTCCTCCCCCTCAACTTCCAGGTAGCTCGCTGCAGGCTGCTTACTCTTGTGTTTTCCGCTGGGGCTCCAATGGGCTGGGTGCTCTGCCTGCACCTGATCGGGATGGATGCACATGGTCGATCTCAGTGATAAGCAGACCAAAGCGCTGTGGTCGGTGGCTGCTAGGATTTTAACAGTGTCACCAAAGAGGCCGGTCAGGGGAATTTAGAAGCCAAGTTTTTTATTTCTGCATCCTTCATGCCGCCAAAAGAGGCTTTTTGGACTGCCATAACAGTCACATCCAAAAATGGTTCTTTTAGAGTGCAATAATGGTCACATCCAGAAGTGGCATTTTTAGCCACAGATTTTTTGGACCACCATTATGGACATTGCACAGCCCAAAGTCTGCGCAGTGACCTTCGTCACTCATAGCATGAGGCCAGCAGCTGTACCCAGTTCCTGAAAAACTGCTGGGTCATGCTCATCCTTGTGCTTTAGTGCCTTGGCCTGATGGACCTGCAGCAATGCCCTAACTTGCAGTGCAGAAGCCTTCTTTAGGCATCGTCTCTGTTCAGTGGGACCTCTCTTGGCACTAAACACATCTTGAGCATTTTTGATCCTTAGATCCTACAGTTTCCTGCTATAGCTCAAATGGAAAGGGAGTTTACCCTAAAAACTTGACACATCAGTTTACACTTATACAGTTTTTAATACTATATACACATTTCCTGTATATTCTGGATGTATTCTATTAAAGAGTCTGAGAAACAATTATATATGATCACTATAACATTGCAAAACAAAAAATCTAATTCTGGCATGGTGGCCTAATACTTTTACACAGTACTGTATATATATTTATTACACGGCTCTCTGGAATGCTTGGTTCTGATTGGTCAGTTGAGACATTTGCAGGTTCGTTCTTTTCAAATAATAACCGCTCCATAGTAATAACGCATA
Source organism: Paramisgurnus dabryanus (assembly GCF_030506205.2). Lineage (NCBI taxonomy): Eukaryota > Metazoa > Chordata > Actinopteri > Cypriniformes > Cobitidae > Paramisgurnus > Paramisgurnus dabryanus. The sequence goes on along the minus strand of NC_133338.1, from coordinate 3,953,574 downwards.
GCCGGTACTACTTGTACGAGTAAAATCGCTCCGCGCCAATAAAGATCAATAAAGATTACTGTTTGGCGCCATCTTGTGACAAACACTGGACAACCACGACAAGACACAGACAGCTTACTGAGACTGAACTTGACAAAATAGAGCATGACAGCTACGAAGCCAACACACAAAAAAATACAGAATGGGCATTAAAACTTCTCAAAGACTGGCTAAAAGAGAAAAAATGGAGACAGACAAGTATGAAGCAGAGGATCTTAATAAGGTATTACGATCATTTTATGCATCTGTGCAAAGTTTTGCGGAAGGATAAAAATGTTAATTTAAAACAAATATGCCAATAAAATGTTTCAAATTCATATTCATGTCCGATTTTTTTCTTATGTGACAAGTAGCCGTGTAATAAGTGGGATAATGTAGAGGCAGCCGGTAGATATTGGGAAATAAGCCCCTTCAGTGTGATACAAGACCCTCCGTTTCGCGTCGGGTCCTGATCACACTGTCGGGGCTTATTTCCCGATAACTACCGGCTGCCTCTACATTATCCCTTACATATATATATATATATATATATATATATATATATATATATATATATATAAGGGCTAAGAGCCCTTCCCAGCAGTGTTGTTTTCATCAACGATGACGATAACGAAATGATTTCGTTGACACACCTATTTTTTATGACGCTAACGCAACGGTGACTAGCTAAAAATGTCTCTGTGACGAAAACATGACAAGATGCTTTCAAGTTTTCGTTGACGAGATGAGACGAAACAAAAATTATTATAAGTCTGACTTTCACAATTCATGTCATTTCTGCCAATTTTGCGTGAAATCTGTCTATTTTTAGCTAAACAGTATCAGCAATGCTGCCGCTTCCTATCCTTGTTTTGGGTCAACACAGTCTCACTCACATCTACCACCTGGCTGCCGCCATGCCGTGCACGTGCACCAGATTTCACACAACAACACACCTGTGACGCCAAAAAATGGAAACGGAATGCTTAAGGTTTTACATGTATCTAATTGTCAAACCTAAGCCCATTTCCAATACTTTTTGTGGTGAATTTAAATAACAAGGCAAGGCACACGTTTCTCAACTTTATAAGCGAGGTCTCAGCGTAACAAACTAAACAAGAGGGAATATCAGGCTCAACTTTTTTGTTATGACATGCGCAGAAGGCACACCGACTAAAACAACGGCAAGCCCTCAGGGACAACCTTAATGCACATTTTAATAATATTAAATACACCACACTTTTTAACCTAAATTAATTTGTTAAAGAATACTTTTTTTCTAAATTGACTTAAACTTGACTAAAACCTTTTTTTTGTTTTTGTCGACTAAAACTTGACTAAAACCTTTTTGTGTTTTCGTCGACTAAAACTTGACTAAAACTATCAAGTTTATAAGTGACTAAAATGTGACTAAAACTAAAAAGCATTTTCATCCAAAAGACTAAGGGCCCTATCTTGCACCCAGCGCAATTGACTTTGTCAGTGACGCATGTATCATTCCTATTTTGCACCGGTGCAGAGCGGGTTTTTCCCTCCACAGACGCACGTAGGCAAACTAGGGAATGAACTTGCGCTCCCTGGGCGGTTCAGCGCAAAAAAGGAGGCGTGTTCCGGCGCAAACCATCCCTGATGCTATTTTGCAGTTTCAAAAAACAATTGCGCCACTGACCAGAAAAAAAAAGTTTAAAGTCAGTGGCGCGTTGCGCGTTGTTCATTATGCTATTTTAAGGGCGCATGCTTGACCATAATGTATAGCGTGCACAACGCGCACACACTTTGCTTATCTAATCTACACAGATGCAACAGTTATTTTTGCAAATCATAAATTGTTACAATAAAAAATATTAACACATGAGATAAGGGGAATCATAGTGGTGAGCATTGTGGTGATAGTTTTTATTTATTGTGTGGCTGCGTAAAAAAATTCTCATGCAAATAACGATTAAAATATTTTCATAAGTTTGTTTTGTGGCTGTATTGCGTTTATTTTATGTAAATAATAATTCAAATGTTTTCATAAGAAACCTTAATGTATATGAACTTGATTTGTAAGTGTACTTTGGGGTTGGACCTTGCTTGCGTTTCCCGATTTCAAAGCCCCCAAACCCTTTCAGCTGTGAGGGTGGACGCAGCGATGTCCTCTGCTGGCGTCAGGTTCTGAGGCAGATCCACCTCCCGTTACACAGCGTGCCCGATTTATGCTGGCAAGCTTGGGATTCCCCCGTCTCCTGACATTGTAGCGCTTGGCGCAACGTCCTGGGGATGCCAGCTGATGAGACTGTGGCAATTTCCTCCCACGCCTGTTTGATCGACGCTGATTTGGGCGAGTTTCTCCCATCCCCATACAAAACAACTTCTCTGTCTTTGACTGCTCTTACAAGAACGTCGGTCTCCTCGGCTGTGAACCGCTCCTGGCGTGCGCCTGGTAAATCCGTCATAATAATAGCAACCCGCCATGGAACTTGCGCCCTGGCATTTACAGGGAATGTAGGATAGCGTTCTGATTGGTTTATTTGACGTTACGCCCAAACCACACCTATGAATAATGAACCTACTTCAGACCAACCCCTTATTGATTTGCGCCCGGCGCAAGAGTTATCTCTCCCGCCGGGAAAATAGCAACAGCGCCCAAGATCCGCCCACAAACTCACTTGCGCGTTGCGCTTCGCACTTGCGTTTCAGGGGGCGTATTACAGAAACTTTCTATCTTAGGTCTTAACTTAAGATATGATGTGTTAAGTTAAGATTTTTCACAAATTCATATTACAGAAGCAAATCTTAAATTGCTTTAGGATTCTCATCTTATTTCAACAAATCTTATCTCATCTCTAGTTAGGAAATCCCAAATCACTTAATCATGTTCGGCTATCAACTGTCAGGTCTGTTACCAAGCAACCAGCAATGCGTGAGCTGCTGCTACAGTAAACAAAAGAATTGTCCTTTTTATTTCAATGGGCCAGAAAAATACATTTTATTAAATTCATAGTAATTATAGTCTGTGTTTTTTGTATTAGTGTTTTAGCACATCATCTATCAGTTACCATTCAATTTAAACATTAAGCAAATGTGACTTACACAAATTAAAAAAATTATTCTTCCTTAGTGCTAGGATACTATTGTACATTTCAAAATTTGATAGAGACATGACAAGAAATAGATGCTGAGTCAAGTATGTACTGTATTCACTATAATCCCATCATCGGATAAGATAACTGTTTTTTAATACTGAGGGATGACAGAAATTGAAAGACCGCTCCAGTAGTGAGAAACATTGTGATTATGTGAATGTGTGAAGGTAAAAAACATTCAAAGAGTAATCCAAAAACAAACAGTGATGTTTTTCATCCTCCACTTTGTTAAAAATGTAATGTCATTCTCCCGCAGCCCTATCATAATGTGATTGTTTCAGCTGGCTCTCATTAAAGTTTTAAGTTAGGACACCTGTGAGGTTACCCTAAAGTTAAGACCGTTTTTAGGATGTTTTGTCAAGTTAGGATGCTTCTGTAATACCACTTTCCTATCTGCAGTTAAGATAAGATAATGCATTTAGGAACATCATTCTGTAATAGCTTTTGTCTTAAATGAGGTCCTAACTGAAATTACCATGGTTACCAAACAGTTAAGATAAGATTTTAAAGTTAGGACTTTTCTGTAATACGCCCCCAGATCATTAAAATAGGGCCCTAAGACTAAAACTAAAAGGGCTGCCAAAAACAACACTGCTTCCCAGGCATGATATACTCTACTGATATAACATAACCGCTTCACCGTTTGTATCATCCTGCCACCTACTGGTCATTTTAGATTTAGCGAGTGAGGCTTCTTTAAGCACGCAAACCATTCGTCCATATATCTCTGACTGGAAAAGCTGCTACCAAAGCGGATGGTCACACAAACAGATCCACTGGCACAAATGCTGTTTCAGACACTTTCTGTGTGTCTCAATAAGTTCCATAGCTTGTGAATCAGTCTGTGAATCTCAATCGTGATAATCCCTTTGCCCTAATCCCTTCACAGATCAGAGCTCTTGGATGTAAACTTTCGAGGGAGTATCGCAATAATGTCACATTGACGATTAAAATACACTTAGCGAATAAAGCAATGACATCAATAATTTTAGGCGCTTGCATGTCTGTGTGCATGCTTGATGTGTTAGTCAGCTTGAGGAAGATCGTTTTTAAGTCTTGCCGCTCTTAATAACTCTTTTAACATCATGCCAAACTTTATCTCTCTTAATATTTATTTTAACATCAAGTAAGTATTGATCTTTATTTTATAAGTCTTGCATGTGCAGCCTACTGAAAAATACAGCTAAGACCAGCATAAGCTGGTGAGCTGGTTTTTGCTGGTCTCTAGGGTTGCCACCCTTGTCTGATAAAAAACCGGGACATATTAATGACCCAACCAATTGGTTTGCTCACAAGCCCCCGTACCCCCCCCCCCCATAGCATAATATTTCTATAGACCTATGCAATTATTGGCAACACTTTACAATTCTTATTTGTTAACATTAGTTAATGTATTAACTAACATGAACTAACCATAAGCAGTACATGTGTTACTGTATTTGTTAATCTTTGTTAACATTACTTAACAAAAATACAGCTATTCATGGTTTATTCATGTTAATTCACAGTGCATTAACAAGATTTAAATTATGTATTATTAACATTAACAAAGATTTAAAAATTAGCTTTATAAGTGCAGTTCATTATTAGTTCATGTTAACTAATATAGTAAACTAATGTTAACTAATGAACCTTATTGTAAAGTGTTACCCAATTATTTGTTAATTATATTAAAATATGTAAATCACTTTTACAATTTATAAAAGCTCCTTATACTATTAATGAAAACTGTTTTATTTATATTCCATTTAAACAGGTCTAAATAACAACTAGCCGGCCTTAAAAATTAAATTAAACTTGATGAACTCACCTCTCAACATGTATTTTACAATAATTTTAACCCCCCTGGGCAATGCTGAAGTCACTGTTACAAACTGTACAGCATGCAAGATTGTTATTACTTTTAACTCTTTTAAGACAGGGGAACACTTTCGTGTAGTCTGGCGTAAAATGTGTCTTATATTTTCGCTTTTGGGGTGCTGACGGCGCTCCTGTTTCTAGATAATTCGGTTCGGGAGAAGAGATAAAAGCCCGCCCACACTGACAATTGATTGGTTGATTTACTGAAACAGGCCAATCAGGATGCTCTCTGTCTTACATGCGCTTATTGAGGCACACACATACACAGACGCAAGGTCTCCGTCTCTGCCGTGCGCGCGCTAAATAATATATTCACATAGCTTTCGAAAACCGGGACATTCAGTGTCCCGGGAGAGTTGATAATTTTCCCGGGACAGGTTAGTAAAAAGAAGGACAATCCCGGTAAAACCGGGACAGGTGGCAACCCTACTGGTCTCCCAGCTTGGTTTTAGCTGGTATTGCTGGTGTAGCAAGCTTGTCTAGCTGTGTTTTGGTTACTTTTTAAGCTGGTCAGACTGAAAGACCAGCTGACCCCCCAGCTTGACCAGCTTTGCCAGGCTAGGAGGACCAGCTTAAACCAGCTACTGCCACCTTAAAACAGCTACCAGCTTATCTTGGTCTTATTTTTCAGTAGGGAAAGTGAATAGACAACTATCCACTGTATTAGTTAAGCATGGGCTAAACTATGGGCTAGACCATGGGTCACCAAACTAAGGCCCGTGGGCCGACTCAGGCCCGCCACCCCCCTTTGACCGGCCCCTCTGCCCCCCCACTATTTGAACCGGCCCTATGAGGCAATTTTATTTTTGTAATTGTTCTTTGGAAAGTAATAACATGTTCGCATTTTGTATTTTGTTGATTTTTTTAAGTTAAAAAATGATATTTAATTATAAAATTACCTATATTTGCCAAATTTTCTTTACCCGACATGCTTGTGATCAAGCAGTAACAGACAACGCACGTGCAGATCACTGTCCAGAACTGGCAGAGTTCAGGACAGCAAAATGGCTAGCATTAAACAAAAAGTTGATAAGTTTTAAAAGAAGAGTGGACCAATGATTATTTTTTGATCAGAGTACGGACCGTGCAGTTTGTATTATATATAAAGAAAATGTGGCAGTTTTCAAAGAATATAATCTGTGTCGTCATCACGAAACCCGCAACAAAGAGTATGCTAGCTAGCGAGGGCAAGCAAGAGAAGACAGGATTCGAAGGATGAAAGACGTACTGGCTGAACAGAAGAATGTATTCCTTTGCCAAACTCAGGTAAACCAGGCTGCTGTCCGAGCTAGCTATAAGGTAGCTCACCTACTAGCTACCCATGGTAAGCCGTTTACTGATGGGGACTTTGGCTGTGCCAGGTTAGTAATCTCTACTACATATGACGCCTGCTTGTGGTCATTTTGGTCTGGGTCATACAATTCCATGTTGTATAGCTGACCCGGCCCCCCAACACATTCAGGAACGATAATGTGGCCCCCAGAGAAAAAAGTTTGGTGACCCCTGGGCTAGACCAAGGATCAAACAGAAATTGTGCGTTACATTAATCACACGTTATTAAAATTAGTGGTATTAAAATGAATTTGTGTAAAGGCGTTAATTTTTACAGCCCTAATATATATATATATATATATATATATATATATATATATATATATATATATATATATATATATTTGTCTGATCTATGGAAAATGATAAAAGAAAGTATAGAACGTAAGCAACAATGATCATAACGTGTGAGCTTTTGTATAAATGCACAGATACACAGCTACAAACACATGTTATTTGTTCCTTTATACAATAATACAGCCTGCACAACAATGATCACAAAATACAGTCACAATTAAATTGATGCACAACCTCAAACAAACACACACAACTAAACACAATCAAATTATTTAACTAAAAAGCTTCATATTATATAATATTAAATGCATTGTGTGAAACAAATGAAGATTTTCATAGACATAATATACAGCAGGAAAAAATGAACTATGGAGGTTTACTCTAAAGTATACACTGTAAAGAGATTTGTTGGTTCAACTAAAAAAAGTAAGTTACCTGGTTGCCTTAACATTACACTTAACATTTTGAGTTAATTCAAATTCAAAATATTAGCTAACTAAGTAAAAACAGGTGTGTCATTTAATATATTCAACTAAAAGTTTTAAGGCAACCACACTGTAAAAAAATGCAGCATGAAGTTAAACAACTTGGTTTTGCAAGTCAATTTAACTTACTATTTTAGCTGCAGTTGACATAACTTATCAAATCAAGTTGAAATGTTTTTGCTTTTTAAGTTGAAGTAACATAAAACTACATGTTGATTTGACAAAAATGCTGCATTTTTTTTACAGTGAGATAACTTAGTAAATATTATCCTGCTGCTCAGACAGACTGTCTAACAATGGTGTTCTTAGTTTACTGAAATAACATGTATCTCATTTAAACATGTTTTGTCTCACAGATCCAGTTTAAAGTTTTAGTACATGAGTAATCAGCCCACCCTGGTGAATAAGTTACAGCACAGTTCTCTGGTGTTCCACCATTGGGCTCTGGAATAGATTTGTCCCAGAAGCTGAAACAACAGATAATCATTAGATCTTCAGTGCTTTTTTCTGTGTGATATGATACTGAGTGTGAGAATCATTTATTAAATAATAATCAGTTTAATTTAGTGATTTCTCACCTAGTGGTCAGTGTGCTGCCGTCAACCCATTTCCATCTGCCCTCTGCATCGCTGTCAGACAAACCAATCCAGTATTCTATACCAGACACGTTCTTAACAAAATCCTGAGAAACAACGAGAAGATTAAACAACTATATATAGACTACTTGTACTAATAACACCCCCCACCCCCCACGCACACGCACACACGCACACACACACACACACACACACACACACACACACACGCGCACACACACACACACACACACACACACACACACACACACACACACACAGTGTATCTGTCTCTCACTTGTTCCTCTTGATTGTTAATGATGATCAGATCTGCTCCTCTCTGTATGCAGTTTGCTCTGCTATCACTCCAGGTCTTCTTCTCAGATGAAATGAAGTACAAACTAGATTGAAATACTGCCAATCCATCTGTAAAAACAAACAGTTAAGCTATAGCCCATCATTCACACCCATGAATTATGCAGTTTTATTATACATTTGTACAGTATTTATGTCAAATATTTTTAAATGCTTTAGTGTATTTCATGAATACCTCTTTTTAAAACCTCCATTGTTGCATTTAACTGCTCTCTTTGTTTATTAAGATTGGTTAATAATCTATTATTTTCTGTTGTCAAATTTTTATTATTTAATAGTAGCTGGTCTCTCTGTTTTGTGAGGTTGGTATTGTTGGTTAGTAGTTGGTCTCTCTCTTTTGTGATGTTGGTATATTTGGTTAGTAGCTGGTCTCTCTCTTTTGAGAGGTTGGTATTGTTGGTTAGTAGCTGGTCTCTCTCTTTTGAGAGGTTGGTATTGTTGGTTAGTAGCTGGTCTCTCTCTTCTGTGATGTTGGTATTGTTGGTTAGTAGCTGGTCTCTCTCTTCTTTATATTTGGTTAGTAGCTGGTCTCTCTCTTCTGTGATGTTTTTGCTGGTAATGTGAGACTGGTTTATGATTGTTATGATCAGGACACACAGCACTATGACTGCAGTCAGTAGAAGAACACACAGCAGCACCAAACACACTGTAACTGATCTGTAACCTCTCTTCATCACACACTCACTTCCTAAAGATGAGATACAAAGTGTTATTTAGTTATATTTACTTCACCAGATGTTTAGTTTAACTGAAAACATGCAAACTCTCATAACATTACTTTCTTTAAATGATCATTTTGTGAAATTATATTTGTATTAAGAAATAATAAATAAATAAATAAGAAATGCAGTACCTGTGGGTTCAGGTGGTTTGGTTGTTGTCCTGTTAGATTCCTTCATCTCTTTCTTGTGTGTAAGATATCTAACAGCCTCTTCATTGATGTAGATATCATCAATCCTTTCTTCGTTCTCTCCTCTGTCCATTGTTGTACTTTTATCTATACTATTATCCATATTTTCATACATTTTACTGCAAAAAGAGATGTTTACCACTATAACTATATAACCACTATAACAGAACTATTATTACCCCTCTTGAGATGGACTCACTGTTTGTGTGTGTGTCAATGATTCATGTATTTATGCAAAAATGAACTTCTCTATGGAATTAATAATATGTAAAGGAATTAAAAAAAAAAACTACAATTCAGGAACTTAACTCAAATGGGTGACACAGAACAATAACAGAGGATCTTATTGTGTAGAAACATGTGACTTTAATGAATTAAAATGTTCAAATATGACAGTTCACATTAAACATTTGAATTATACTCTAAACACCACTATTTTGACTATTGTTTTCTTGGAAGAATACACTACTATTTAAAAGTTTAGCTTTACATCAGTGGTTCTCAACTCCAGTCCATACCCCCCCCCCCAGAATGTTTTAGATGTTTTCTTATATAAAACACCTGACTCCTTCCAGAATGTTTGAAACGTTTCCTTAATTAAATCACTAACCAGCTGATGAACTGAATTAGAGGTAGGGGAGTATGCAAACGACGTGTTGTCTCATGGGAACATCGGCCACCTCCGCACCCTTTGTGAAGACTCTGGGAGAGAGGGACCACCCGAAGGGCAGAACTTTGTACTGATATGCTTGCCCCTTGACACAAAGCACAGAAATGACTTGTGTAAGGGGGAATTGAGACATGAAAGTACACATCCTTCAGGTCTATAGCTGCAGACCAATCGTGGGGACGGACATACTCGAAAATGCGTTTCTGTGTCTGTATTTTGAATGGCATCTTGAAAAGTACCTTGTTCACTGTGTGCAGATACAGGATTGGTTGTAACCCACTGCCTTTCTTGGGAACCAAATATCAAGGGCTGTAAAAGCCCGACTTCATATCGCCTGAAGGGACCTCTTAGCAGAACCACGATCTCCGCACGTAAGACTTGAGCATTTGCGAGTTTCACTGCAGTGAGCTGGATATTCATATATACACTGTAAAACCTAACAGTTAACTTAACTCCAACCATTTAAGTAAACCGTTTGCATTAGACCATTTAAGTTTTAAAACACATACATTTAAGTACTGTGAACTTGAGACATGTGCAATTATGCACTTATATTTAAGTAGTGTGAACTTAAATATAAGTGCATAACTGCATATGACTCAATTTGTTTAAGTTCACAGTTCTCAAATGTATGTGTTTTAAAACTAATACAACTGGTTTACTTAAATAGTTTGAGTTGAGTTAACTTTAAGGTTTTACAGTGTATCTATAGCCGAGCCTGACACTGTGATGGAACCAGCAAATCGTGAAGATACCTGGCTGTGGTCTTCAAATGCCCAAAGTGTCGATCACTCTCCAAGCCTTCTTCAAGCTGGGCGGAGCACAGGTGCCCGTGTCGATTCTCTCCATGGATGCCCGAAGTTGGGTGTAAGTGTGTGTGGCACTCACCTGGCTCTGCAGTTGGCTCTGCAGTTTTCAGCCAGCAGTGAAACAGAACACAAATTCTTCAGCTGAGCCTTCATCGGAAGAGGAGTAGTGTGGTCACCTCCTCCCCCTCAACTTCCAGGTCGCTCGCCGCAGGCCACTTACTCTTGTGTTTCAGTCTGTGAATCGTATATCGTTTATTGTTTGATTGACATTGAGACACAGACAGCTTTAAGATTTACTGTATAATGCAAGGATCTCATATAATGTTACACATTAGATATTTTTCCCCAACATTCCAAACATTGACTATCTGCTTGAATTCTTGTCAAAACAGATGTTTTTAAAACTGTTATTCTGTGTTCAGGCGCTTGCACGTCTGTGTGCATGCTTGATGAGTCAGCCAGCTTGAAGAAGATCGTTTTCAAGTTTTTAAAGTCAACTCTTAATAACTTTTTAAACATCAGTCAGATGCCAAACTTTATCTCTCTTAATATTTATTTTAACATCAAGCAAGTCTTGAACTTTATTTTATAAGTCCTGCATGTGCAGCCTACTGAAAAATAAGCATAAGCTGGTGAGCTGGTTTTAGGTGGTATTCCAGCTTGTCTAGTTGTATTTTGACTAGAAGATCAGCTGACCCCCCAGCTTGACCAGCTTTGCCAGGCTAGGAGGACCAGCTTAAACCAGCTACTGCCACCTTAAACCAGCTACCAGCTTATGTTGGTCTTATTTTTCAGTAGGGCAAGTGAATAGACAACTTTCTTTGTATTAGTTAAGCATTTAGGATGGTACATCTAGAAATCATACAGATAAAGATCATTTAAGATGTTCAACGACCATTTAGAGCATTGGATTCGCTAGATGAGGGCTTAATGTTCTTATTTGTATTAAAACCTCCAACTTAGATTTACTGTCTAAGGCTGTGTCTCAATACAACTATAGGCTAGACCAAGGGTCAAACAGAAATTGTGCGTTGCATTAATCACATGTTATTAAAATGTAAATGCATAAATTTTTACAGCACTTGTCACTTGACTTTACAAACACATGTCATTTTTTCCTTTATACAATAATACAGCCTGCACAACAATGCACACAACATACAGTCACAATTACATTGATGCACAACCTCAAACAAACACACACAACTAAACACAATCAAATTATTTAACTAAAAAGCTTCATATTATATAATATTATTAGAATGCAAAATGATGATTTTCATAGACATAATATACATTAGGAATAATGAACTGTGGAGGTCTACACTGTAAAAAGAGATTTACAGTTTTTTACAGACGCTAGGACACATGTCTCAATACTTAGGTCACTTTTGCAAAACTCTTCACACAGTTCTCCGAACCAACTTTCAGCTTGGCAAAGCAGTTCATTTCAGATTCAAAATGCACTACCAAAACACTTTATTCAGGATTCAAATCGACTCATTCTTCCAGAACACTAGCAAAGGTTGACAGCCGACAAACACACTTTGTCACCCACAAAACAATGACTTAAAAAACACTAACAACATGTAGCATTATACAATGTTTTCTTGTGTAAAACAAGGACACATCTCTGTTTATAATTCACTGCAATATATGTTACTGAAATGAATCAGACATGCAGAATTCTTCAATATTTTATGTCGTTTATTTATTTTTACTTTTTGCATTGCGTAATTCCAAAATACCATAATTTGTATACACACCATCCACTGATACAGATAGATACAATAGTAATGCTAATCTACTCGGCTGTGGACAGCTGTGGCTGGTCCAGTTGTCAAATAGTTTTTATAGCATTTAATTTTAAGATTTAAAATATATTTCATTAAAATATTACTGTAGAAATGTAGCAAATTGCTGTCTTATTGAGTTTTGTATTATGTTATTGTTTTTAACATAAGTTTAACAGTTTTGAGAACAGTATGTAAGCATGTGCAAATTGGCCTGTATCTATAAAGAGTTTTGGCAGCTGTTGTGTCTGAGTGAGAAAATAATTCAAGAAATTTGAGAGATGTAGTCATTGAATGCATTTTGTGCCAAAGCAATGATAATTGATTCTCAGTTTAGCCCACATAGACTTCTGTTATGCTCACTGTGTGAAAAGTATTGGTTCAACTAAAAAAAGTAAGTTACCTGGTTGCCTTAACATTACACATTACATTTTGAGTTAATTCAACTTCAAAATATTAGCTAACTAAGTAAAAACAGTTGTGTCATTTAATATATTCAACTAAAAGATTTAAGGCAACCACACTGTAAAAAAATGCAGCATGAAGTTAAAACAACTTGGTTTTGCAAGTCAATTTAACTTACTATTTTAAGTTTTTACCTGCAGTTGACATAGCTTATAAAATCAAGTTGAAATGTTTTTGCTTTTTAAGTTACAGTTACATAAAACTATATGTTGATTTGACAAAAATGCTGCATTTTTTACAGTGAGATAACTTAGTAAATATTATCCTGCTCAGACAGACTGTCTAACAATGGTGTTCTTAGTTTACTGAAAAAACATGTATCTCATTTAAACATGTTTTGTCTCACAGATCCAGTTAAAAGATTTTTTAGTACACGAGTAATCAGCCCACCCTGGTGAATAAGTTACAGTACAGTTCTCTTCTGTTTTACCATTGGGCTCCTCTGGAGACATTGATTTGTCCCAGAAGCTGAAACAACAGATAATCATTAGATCTTCAGTGTTTTTTTCTGTGTGATATGATACTGACTGTGAGAATCACTTATTGGATAATAATCAGTTTAATTTAGTGATTTCTCACCTAGTGTTCAGTGTGCTGCCGTCAACCCATTTCCATCTGCCCTCTACATCGCTGTCAGACAAACCAATCCAGTATTCTAAACCAGACACACTCTTAACAAAATCCTGAGAAACAACGAGAAGATTAAACAACTATATATAGACTACTAATCCCCCCTCCCCACACACTCTGGATTTTTTGGGGGGACATTCCATAGACGTAATGCATTTTATACCATACAAACTGTATATTCTATTCCCCTTACCTGCCCCATTCCCAACCATCACAGAAACCATTCTCCTACTTCAGATTTTCAAGAAACATCATACTGTTTGATTTATAAGCTTGTTTCCTCATGGGGACATCAAAATGTCCCCTCAAGGTCACAAAAACACCTGTATTCCTATCTTTGTGGGGAAAATTGGTCCCCACAACGTGATAATTACCAGGTACACACACACACACACACACACACACACACACACACACACACACACACACACACACACACACACACACACACACACACACACACACACACACAGTGTATCTGTCTCTCACTTGTTCCTCTTGATTGTTAATGATGATCAGATCTGCTCCTCTCTGTATGCAGTTTGCTCTGCTATCACTCCAGGTCTTCTTCTCAGATGAAATGAAGTACAAACTAGATTGAAATACTGTCAATCCATCTGTAAAGACAAACAGTTCGGCTATAGCCCATCAATCACACCCATACTGAATTATGCAGTTTATCATTTTTTTATTATACATTTGTACAGCATAAAATATTTTTAAATGCTTTAGTGTATTTCATGAATACCTCTTTTTAAAACCTCCATCGTTGCATTTAACTGCTTGCTTTGTTTATTAAAGTTGGTTAATAATCTACCATTTTCTGTTGTCAAATTTGTATTATTTAATAGTAGCTGGTCTCTCTCTTTTGTGAGGTTGGTATTGTTGGTTAGTAGCTGGTCTCTCTCTTCTGTGATGGTGATATATTTGGTTATTAGCTGGTCTCTCTCTTCTTTGATGTTTTTGCTGGTGATATCAAACTTGTGATTGTTTGTTATGATCAGGACACACAGCACTATGACTGCAGTCAGTAGAAGAACACACAGCAGCACCAAACACACTGTAACTGATCTGTAACTTCTCTTCATCACACACTCACTTCCTGAAAATGAGAGACACAATGTTCAATGTTTAGTTGAACTAAAAACATGCAAATTCTCAAAACATAACTTCCTTTAAATGTTTATTTTTTGTGGTATTATATACACACTGCAAAAAATTATTTTCAAGAATTTTTTTTTTTTAGTATTTTGTCTTGTTTTCAGAAAAAAATATCAAAAAATTCTTAAATTTAAGTGATTTTGAGCGTAAAACAAGCAAAAAAAATCTGCCCATGGGGTAAGCAAAAAAATCTTGAACATCTTTCTAAAACACTAAATTAAAGGAAAATTTGCTTACCCCCATTGGCAGATTTTTTTGCTTGTTTTATGCACAAAATCACTTAAATTTGATATTTTTGGTCTAAAAACTAGACTTATTTTCTAAAATGTAAAATGTAAAAAACATTCAAAGAGTAATCCAAGAACAAACATTGCTGTTTTTCATCCTGCACTTTGTTAAAAAATTGAATGTCCCTCTCCCGCAGTTCTATCATAATGTGATTGTTTCAGCTGGCTTTCATTAAAGTTTTAAGTTAGGACACCTGTGAGGTTGCCCTAAAGTTAAGACCGTTTTTAGGATGTTTTGTCAAGTTAGGATGCTTCTGTAATACCACTTTCCTATCTGCAGTTAAAATAAGATAATGCATTTAGGAACATCATTCTGTAATAGCTTTTATGAGGTCCTAACTGAAATTACCATGGTTACCAATCAGTTAAGATAAGATTTTAAAGTTAGGATTTTTCACCAAAATGGTCCTTATTTGCAAGGGTCATAAATAATAATGTTGAGCTCTGCTCTGATTGGCTGTTTCTCATATTAAGTTAAATTAACTATTTAATAAAAATTTTAAGGAACCAAGGCGAGGTCCCAGGTGACCACCTGTATTGCCTGTATGTAGATATTAAGTCTGACATTTATCAGCTGTGAACCCACATCATGTGGTCTCCATGCAAGTGATACAGACCATATTTAGGTTTCAAAAACACAACAAATCCATCAGTCGGAAAGGAGGAATATTAGTAGATCAACAATTGGTACATTTTGGCTAAATTAATAAATCACTGGTGAGCTCAGCAACATAAAAATCATGTACGTCTATTAGGGTTGTGACAATTAATCGGGCAAATGCGCGTTTTCTCAATGAATGAATTTGAATGAATTACGGTGAAATGCAGGCACATCCAAAAGCCAGGGGGCGCTCTCGCTTAGAAACACCATTTGTGCCACAGAAGAAGTAGTATACCAAACACTATTCCAGGAAATGTCTAAAGGAATATTTATATCGCTGTTCTTCAGATTGTTTCAGGTATTTTCATGATAATAAATAATATTTTAAATGATTGTGTTTGACGAGTGTTGCTTTTTTAAATGCACGTTATAAACGAGTCAAACTTGTAGTGATTTTAGATTGATAAGGACTTCCTACTGATCACGGAGCCGTAGTACATGCACAAGCTGTGCATGAAACACTGAATCGGAGCCTTACGATTCAGAATCGATTTCAGACAGGTCTTTTTAATGGGAGCGCGATGCATCGATGCACATCCCTAACGTCTATATAGGATAACAGTGGTGGATGATCGCATTATCCTCTCCATGATAATGAAAAACACCTTTACAATGTCCAGAGCATAGACTGTAAAAAAAGATGGATGACGCTCTCTTCCATTGGTGAAAAGTGAAGCCGTCAGTGTCCCGATACGGCGCTGACATCTTGGGTCTTGAGTCTGCGCAGTTGCGATTTTGGGACCATTCCTGCGCAGTAGTGAGCAGGAAGTAAAGCCTCGAAATCAAGGCCGCGCCCTCGCAGAATGCGCATATCACAGCTGTCAATCATGATGTCACATCACTGTTTTTATAGCATTAAATAACTAACTAAAAACAAACTTATTTTAAAAACACTTGAATTAACATCAGCGTGATAAAAACTAAATGACAGAAAGACGTTTTGGCTTCACTATTCAGGGCTTTTGCGGCACGCTTGGTCCAGAGAAGTGAAAGACTAATCTGGATGCTTCTGTTACTTTACCAAAAAACACCAGCGACCCAGTATCTTAGGAAATACAATCACAATGCTTGAACAATATTTTACCAAAGATGTTGTCTGCTGTAACATGAGATGTTCTTAGCTTTTATCATTTTTATTCTTATTAATCTTATACAGGTTGATATTAGTTTCATCTCTCCAAATAAGGCTTTCATAAAGCTTGTCTGGCTTTTTATTCTTCCTTGGGATATCAAAAAACCCTTTTTTTTTGTTGGATTTATCAAAGAATCAAAAATCAAAAACACCCAAATGATTATCAGCTACAATTTGAACCAGGTAGCGGCAGCTTTTGCAAAGAATGAAGTACATCAAGGAATACATATTCCAGATCAAAGTTCAATCTTCACAGCAGAAGCAATGCTTTATTGTTGGCATTAAATTTGATTGAAACGTCTTCACAGAAGAAATTCTTAATAATGACCAACTCGAAATCATGCCTGGATTCACTGGAAAGAATGAAAACTGATCATCCAACAATTGTCAAGTTCGACTTATTTTGCTAGGTCATTTTGCACATCAAGAAAATACATCTTAATTTAAGAATTTTTTAAATATTTTTACTAAAAACAAGTAAAAAATACTAAGTAAGAAACTCATTTTTTTTGCAGTGTGTGGGCTGCATCATTTGCATGGAGATGTCCCTGACCCAGATGATGTGGGTTCATAGCCACAGCTTTCAAATGCAAATGCCACACATAAAATCAACTACAGATCTTTAACATCCATCATTTTTGAGGAAAATAATTAACAAATAGACAATACCTGTCCATAAAACAGCATAAAAGTCAACTACATACAGTAAAGCTGAGAGTGTGACTGTAACCCCAATACATTTTGGTAAATAGCTAAAATAACATAAAGTCCCTCTGTTTCAATACTTATGGAGGACACTGTATGTATAAGAGAATATATATTCGTAGAAATGCAGTACCTGTGGGTTCAGGTGGTTTGGTTGTTGTCATGTTAAAGTCCTCCACTTCTTTCTTGTGTTTAAGATCTCTTACAGCCTCTGCAGTAATGTAGATATCAACAATCCTTTCTTCAGTTTCTCCTCTGTCCATTATTGAACTTTTATCTAAATCATCTTTCACACTTCCAGACACTTCCATATTAGACCCTGTATAACTGAAATCAGTTGTGCATAAGAAAGTATAACTATTACAAAATTAACTATTACTTCTCTTGAAGTGGACTCACTTTTTGTGTGTGCGCTGATGATTCAAGTATTTATGCAAAAATGAACTTCTCTATGGAAATAATAATATGTAAAGGAACTTACTAAAATTCAGGAACTTAACACAAATACCAGGTCGCACAGAACAATAACAGACATCGTATTGTGTAGAAACACGTGACTTTAATGAATTAAAATGGTAAAATTACATGTTTGAAACGGCACTTTTTTAACTATTGTTTTCTAGGAAGAATACACTACTATTTAAAAGTTTAAAATCATAGGGGGTCGTTCAACATACAGGCAATACAGGTGGTCGCCTGGGACCTCGCCTTGTCAGGGGGACCCACAAAATGATGTCAAAATAATGCTTGATGTGTGTAATGCATCTTAAGTGAATGTGAATAGTTGAGAAATTAAATGCATATATAATTAAATGACTGATAAATGATTCACTTCTGAAACTTTTATATGAATTGATCTATATTTGACTTACACAGTGAAAACTATGCAGTGTTATTTGACATATTATTACGTTTTTTTTACTTGAAAACTAGTGATAAAACTGAACACACAGCACTGTGTATTTCAGTTTTATATTGCATTAGTGTAACTAAATCCTGGTAGCCTGCCCTCACTTGCGGGCTGCACTACCCATAATCCATTGCACCACTTCATCCACCATCTTTGATTACCATCTTCACCTGTTCACAATCACCCAGACTCTAAATATTCTCATCATTTATCCATGGACGTTCTTGTTAATGTAATGTGTATTATTGCCTGTCATTTGTTCATCGTTCCATTAAAGTTATATGTTACCTGTCATCATCCTCATTTATCCATAAACATCTCGTAACAGAAGAACCGACCAAAACAGGAAGCGGCGTCCTGTGGTTGTGTTTTTTGTTTTCTGTGTTAGTCACAGTGTTTTATAGTTTAGTTTTCTCTGTCCCCTGCACTTTATCATATTATAAACCTCCTGCAGTTCCCCCCTCCTGTGCCTTGAGCAGGGAGATCGCTCCCTCAAAGAACAAATTAAACCCCATTCACACAGACTTTTGGTCCCAGAAAATACCCGTAAAATTGCCAGACAAGCGTCTGTGTGAACACAAACTCGTCCCGTTAATCTTCTGGGATCGTTGCCGGAAAGAGGACCTAGTCAGATACACGGATAACCCTCTGTGTGAACAAGAAGCCGAAAGAATGCCGCAATGGGCGTTTCGTAGTGATGACACAAGTTATGGTTCAGCTCCTTACAATGAGAGATAACATGCATATAAACATTCACCACGAGAAAAGTTACAAACTAGATTGAAGCAGTTATTAGGAAATGATAAATGAGACGCATAAACAATGACGCACGTGCCGTAGTGAGGACGCGCGTGTCATGGCAACATGAAGTTGGTTCAACTCTTTAAAATGAGGGATTTACAACATTCACGACGAGAAATGTCAGCAAACTGGACTGAAGCAGATATCAGGTAAGTTAGCTCGTTACTTACTGCGTTGAAACGGAGATCATTCAGCAGCATAAAAGAATATCGCTTCACATGCTCATTTGAGCTATAATAAACGAAAATACCCGCGCGTTATCCCAACAAGATATTTCGTTCAGCTCCTCAAAATGCGGGTTTTAAATGCATATAAACAATCACGATGAGAAATGTCTGAAAACTGTATTAAAGCAGAGATCAGGGAGCTCGTCAAATATCCACTCTGAAGCTGAGATCATTCACCAGCATAGAACTGTGCGTTCACGCGCTCCTTTATAGTCTTATCATAAACAAAAATGCATGCGAGTGGTTTCTGGAGAGAGGAATAATAAATAATTTGCAAACTTCAGACGCTGCGTAGAAGGGAGGGGCGGGACTTTCAACAGGTCACGTGTCTTTCCGGCGACCATCAGATCCCAGATAATCTTGGCAGTGTGAATGAACAAAAAATCTAACGATCCCGGAAAAATCCAGGATGCCTTTCTGGTGTATTTTACGGAATGTCTGTGTGAAAAGGGCTTTAGAGACTTTTTGGAGTTAACACCTTTTACCCCCTTCCCGGACTACTGCCTCTGCACTTTTCTACGTGTCGGGCTCAACACTGCCACACGAGTGCAGTTGTCATGGGAGGGTCCTTGAGGGAGCTTCGTCATATTTGTGGAGTGGGTGCTGGTCTCATGTGGATCGACTTTCACTGTTGAGGATGTTGCCAGCCCCACACGTGACCCAGAACCTAGCCAGCCATCACCCCACTGCACGGAGCTGCTATAGCTCACCACAGTGCCAGTGTCAAGGAGTACAGGGAGCCGAACATAGCCCCGGAGCCATTAACGTCTGACCAGGTGTCTGAGACGGCAGCAAAGTCCTTGATTATTATGCCAGAATGAGAGTATAGTTCCATCGGTCTTAGTACAAAATGTAACTACAGAAGAGTTTTAAATAGGAAAAATATCCAAACTCTTTGGTTATTTTTTAGTGTGATGCTAATGGTCTAATCAGATTCAATGGATTGTGCTAAGCTATGCTAAAAGTGGTACTGCCAGACCCGGAGATCAGCTTGAATGGATTCCAAAATGGTAAAAATCAAATGTTTAACTCTAGGGGAGCTGGAAAATGAGCATATTTTTTTTAAAGTGAAATGTCCCTTTAATGGATCCTAATGCAAGAATTCTTCCAATAAGTGGTCAGGACTCGGGACATAATCAACTTGGGAATAAAGCGGTGGGGACATCTCCCATTACGCAAAGACTGGATAAGTGCTGCAGCACAGGGACAGCAACCTTCAACCCGGTGGCATGATAACACCGGCCCTCCTGGCCAAAAAAACAGGGAATTCTCCCGGTCCTCCCTATGGCCATTCTGGGCCTGCCCTGAATCACCGGACTGCATTTCCTGTTATACTTTGCACCCCGTCATCCACCATCTTTGATTATCGTCTTTAACTGTTCACAATTCCCCAGACTTGTATTAAAGGCACTCTAAGCGAATCTGCGATACGTCACTTTTTGTTGATGTTTGAATTGTTTTCAAACAAACGGAGTGTAGCTAACTCCTCCCCCTCCCTTCCGTGCTTCTATGAATGAACCCAACCCCCACCCCCAAATCCTTCTTGTCGTTTATTGGCTGGAACACTTTGTTTTGTTTCGTGGTGCTAGGTTTGGCCACTGTGTTTATATTGAAGTTTGTATAGCCTGGGCTGTCTACAGAGATCGCGTTTTTTTACAGTTTGATCAGCGGTCAGGTAGCAAACAGATAGTGAGGAGATGTTTGCTGTATGTAACAAAAAATGTTTATGGTCTAAAACGTGTGAATTCGCTTAGAGCACCTTTAATGCCTTATATACTAATGTCATCTTTTATCGGATATGTTAATTGCTAGCTGTCGTCCTCCTTGTTTATTTGTACACATCTCATAACAGTTAGTTCCCGTCATCTGAATTTTTAGTTTTTTTTTATTACTGACTGTATGCTTAATATACTTCAGAACTGATGATGATCTAGAAGTTTATAAAACTTTATATTTATTTAGGAGGGACAACAAAACACAGTTGTATAAAGAATATGTATCAAAACATATTACAAAACGTGTGTAAATTTGTATGTGCTATATCACAGTGGCATATAAACAAATGAAATGTAAAAACATCAAGATAAGCCCATAGGTGTGGATCACGAACGACCATCTATGTGCCCCTGAGAAAGACACATTAACCTCAGGTTACGCCAGGAGGATTGTCCTTATGATTCGCATGTTTCCAGTTGCCTTGAATAAAAAATAGCTGATACATTTTTATAAGCATCCATTGGTTATTCCCTCAAGTTACAGGATTATTTCCTGACATCAGCTACTCGCTCTTGTATCAGTGTACACGAGAAGATTCTCCAAGACATCTCTTTTTGTGTTTCACCTACAAACACAAATCAAGACCAAGGTTCAAAGTTTGAAACTACATTAGAGCTGAAATGATCCTAGAGCTGAAATGATGGTGAACTTGCCGATTTACGCAGATTCAGAGATGAACCACTTTAGCACCGCTTGCTTGTTCTCCTCTAGCCACTTAATATTGGCTGTCATCTTCTCAATGGCCTGTTGAAGCGCTTGAGTTCCCGAGCCAAATCCAGTCTCAGCGTTGTCCTTCTGGAAACGTTTCAGCTGAAAAACATCAGAAGACAAATACAATGTAAGATTCTGGATAGCCCAACATAGGAGATCTGGGTAACAGACTGTCAGAACTTCTGTTAGGGTCATTAAATCCCAACATTATGTCTGAAACAGAGCTTAGTTTCCCTGCTGCCTTACAGTCAAATATTCACACGTATAAGCTGTTTCAAGTACCTGACTGAGCTCAAACGGTGTGGAGAATCTGTTAGTGATGTCACCGATCAATCTGGATAAAGTGAAAGATCCAGTTCCGTACCTGGAGAGAAGAACCAAAATGAATATTTTCCTAATTTCCTTTCTCTATTCCTGCTGTGTTATTTTGGCATACTCACACTTTGAAGAAATAGTCCCAGTTCGCTTGGAGAAAGTCCCATGCTAAGGGTTGGCCAATAACGTTACTGGCGATATATCCTATGATGGAAATCGCATCTTGCTTGCGAATCTTTTCAGGGTTCATAGTGTATTCCAGATACCTTGATGAAATACGAAACAATGCTTTGTAAGCAAATGCATTTATGCAAGCAACTGATTTCTGAAGTAGACCGGTATGATGGATAAATAAACAAATGTGTATTTGTTGTCTTTATTGTACCTGTTCAGTAACCAGGGTACTTTGGTGCAGGCCAGAGCAGATCTCAGTTTAACAGCTTCAGCTGCAACTGTGGCGTTTTGTAACATCTTCCAGGCGAAGTTCCACTCATCGGCTCCGCCCACAGCGATGGCATTACAGTACACTGTGGACCTCAGATTTGGATGAATCCTATTGGGTGTGAAAGAAAGCTGACTTTGAGAACCAAGGGTGAATGTTTTTCTCTTTACAATCAAGATGCAAATTATTGGGAGTTTCATGGGGTTCATTTGCCAGCTGGTTGAATTTGCAGCTTCTTCATTCAAAGTTTTGTTAAGTTTTTAAATACTGTTTACGGTTGTCTATAATTCATGATACCACAGTAACAGACCGAAAAATATATAAATATGATAAATATTGGGGATGCACAGTACCAAATATTAGTGCCGATAAAGTTTTTTTTTTGTCACTTAGAATGACATCTACCGATACCGATGTGGGGTTTTTTAACTCTTTCCCAACCATTGACGGGTTATCTCGTCAATTAAGAGAAAACATTTTCATTTAAAAAACATGTTTCTGATGAGGTTTTATGTTAATCTGTAATTCCCCGATTATCCACTAGACGCACTTACCCAATTCAAAAACGACTGAAGCAAATTTTTTTTTACTAATTTTAAACTCTGTGTATGTTTTGATAATCGTTCGGAATCTGATGCCTAACAAAATTCCTAAACAAAAATGCAATTATTTCAGCGTTTTGCTATTTTTTTTTTAAAGAAAAATACCCATATTTAAGAGTTTATAAGCAGAAAAAATATAGATAGGATGAAAGTTTTTTCCCATTTTGTTTGTTTGTTAATTGTTTGTTTTAAAGCAGAGGGTCTGTTCTTTAATTTGATATATTTGTATGTTTATATATTTTTCCTTGGAAGCAGTTTGTGAAACTTTTGTGAAAATCACAAAAATGTTGGCGGGCAACTTTTTAAAAAAAAGGCTGGCGGGAATGAGTTATTGTTTTGGTTAAATTCCTTAAATTAGATCTTGGATTAGCATAAGCTCATATTTTCACGTTTTATTCTATGACATAAAACACACCAGTAATACCCCACCCATGAGTTTTAAAGCTTTAAAGTGTCTATAAAAGGGTGGTTGCTAACTGCTAACAATTGCTACATGGGACTACCCTTACGAAAATTAACCTTTGCTGTTACTACAGTTTAAACAAAAAAAAAAAACATGGTTACTGTAATAAAACCATAGTAACCACAAAATAACTATGGTTTTAATAACTATGGTTTTTAAAAAGCATAGTTAAACCATGGTTTGTGTAGTAAAACCATGGTTTTGCTAATAGTAATCAATACACCAAAATAACATGGTTATTACACTTTTACCACAAAAAACATGGTTAATTTTCTTAAGGGTACAGACTTTGTTGGAAACAAAAGTAACACTCAATCAGGAAAGATATTTTAAATTTGTTTAATAAAGTTTGAAAAACCTATCAGAAGCTTGGCGCTGATGATGTTGATGTCAAAAGACTGTGGTATAGTTTGCTTGTAGCCTAAGGTTATCTTTATATTTCTAGTGCATTTAGACTTCAAAATGTATAAAAGTTGTGTTCATCTGTGAAGATTATTTGTTGGACAAAAGATCTAAGCGTCATAAAGTTAACCACAAAGCTTATTTTTTTAGATAATCAAAAAGTCTATGGGAAATGTTCATGGGCTTTTTAGTAAGGGAACCAGTGTTCCTCTAATTTCCGGTTGGCTTACAAAAAAACGTCATCCCAGCTTCCCTCTATTGTCACCCAATTTATAAACATCACACAGTTTGAGTACTGATACATTTTCCCACCCCCTTTGATTGTCAGGAGGATATAATTTGTCATGATCATCGTCTGTTTTTAAACAATCTACTGATGTCTGATAGCGAGAAAAATTCCTTTTATGTACCAATACCAATTATAGGCTGATATATTGGTACATATCGGTAATTGAAATATGATGCATACAAAGGATTACTGTAGCTTTAAAACACTAGATTTTTTCCTGACTGATATAAACCTGTGCATTTCAATTCCTAAAAGTCAGTAAGACAGTAAAATTACAAACATAAAAAATGATTGTTGTTTTCTTTTGTATTTTTTAATATGTGCAATAGTATTTTGTAGTATTATAGTGGTAACACAGTGAGGTGATAAACCGTAGTGAAAGCTGTAGTATATTTTAATATTTACTATGGTAATGTTCAAAAATACATCATAATAATAGTATCTATGATTTTTATTACGGTTTACTATAGTAAATACTAAAGTGTAGTACATAAATTTTTGTAGGTAACAAAAATTGAAAAAAAATATATAAACATAAACCGATTTTGCCCAAAACCTATAAATCCAAAAAAATTAATTACTAAAAATTACTTACATTCTGTAATTGCATACTGTGTAAGACAACTGTATTTTTAAGTTTTAAGATTTTTCACTCTATCAAATGTAAAGATCAAATTTCTATGATGACAGAAATAGTAATCAGGTAATCGCAGGGTACACCACACAAAAAACAGATCAACATTGAAGAATTGCATATAAAAATTGCTTAAATGTGGCAAAGAATGCATAAGGAGCGGTGAATCAAACAATCAATTTTAACTTCATCATTTGTTATATAAGAGGTCATCATACTTAAATGAACATCCTGCAAGTTTCAAAACTAAAAAAATGTCCGTGCTACTGAAATACAACCGTTTTTGGCACCAAACCAGGAAATGGTCTATTGAGGAATGTGCAGAAATATGATGTCAAAATGGAATTGAAACACCTCCCCAAACCCAAATACAACGACCAGGGGCAAAGCAAACCATGCAGTGTCTCAACAATCATTAACTCTTTCACCGCCAGCGTTTTTAAAAAAAAGTTGCCAGCCAGCGCCAGCGTTTCTCATGAAGTTTAATGCCTTCCAGAAAATGTTCTTCTTCAAATATATAAACATACAATATACCAAATGAAAGAACAGACCCTCTGCTTTCAAACAAAAAAAACGTTTCTTCCTACCTTCAGTGGTTCTTTTGTAATCAGCTTTTGAATATGGGTAGGTTTCTGCAAAAACACCACATTTTGATCAAAAAGCAGAGATAATTCCATTTTTGTGACGGACTTTTCATAGAGATCCCATTCAGAGCGATCTTTAAAACAGACACGGACATGCAGCCGCTTGCCATAGGGCAATACTTCCGGTTTTAAAAAGTTGCGGAAGGGCGCCACCTGGTGGATAATAGCGGTATTGCGGAAAGACGGAAAATCTCGTCATTGGCGGGGAAGCGTTTTCTCTTAATTGACGAGATATCTTGTCAATGGCGGGGAAAGAGTTAAACATCTCTTTAAACCTTTAAACCGGAAGTATTGCCCTATGGCAAGCGGCTGCATGTCCGTGTCTGTTTTAACAATCGCTCTGAATGGGATCTGTATGAAAAGTCCGTCACAAAAATGGAATTATCTCTGCTTTTTGCTCAAAATGTGGTGTTTTTGCAGAAACCTACCCATATTCAAAAGCTGATTGCAAAAGAACCACTGAAGGTAGGAAGAAACGTTTTTTTTGTTTGAAAGCAGAGGGTCTGTTCTTTCATTTGGTATATTGTATGTTTATATATTTAAAGAAGAACATTTTCTGGAAGGCATTAAACTTTGGTGAAAATCATGAAAAACGCTGGCGCTGGCTGGCAACTTTTTTTAAAAACGCTGGCGGTGAAAGAGTTAAAGATACCAAATGTAACCAAAATGACTTTTAAATAAAATTTTCCTGAGAGACTTTTATTTTGACGGGGTGATCTGTTATGAGTAACCATGGAAACGGGGTGTTCGGTTGTGAAAAAACTGTCTGGGAAGAACACAAACGCTGTATAACCTAAACTCGGATGCTCGGAACATAACATTAGGAATGCGTGGTTAAAGTTTGTTTTTGAAGAAGTTCCAGCTCACGTGGGGAGTGTTTGTTTACTTTGTGTACAGCGGATTCATTTGAAAAGAAGCCACAAGTCAATGCTGGATTTGGAGAGAGACTGTGATTAAAAGCACCACTAATATTGAACAAAAATGACATAGCAGTATACCCAGTAAGTAAAACATTTTGCTTTATTTAAGATAACGTTACTGCGTTTCACTATTGCTTTGTAAGCAGAGGTGTAAAGTACTTGAGTAAATGTACTTCGTTACTGTACTTAAGTATTTTTTGGGCTACTTTGTACCTGTACTGAGTATCAAAAATATAGGCAACTTTTACTCTCTACTCAATTACATTTTTGATTGGGTATTTGTACTCTTTACTCCACTACATTTGAAATGACACTTAACGTTACTCGCTACATTGTTTATTCATCAAATAAAAACGAGACGAAAGTGTCAGAGGGTGATGATGGATAGAATCTGTGGTCGCGAGGTAACACGCACACACACAACTGAGGGACTTCATTTGGCGTGCGCAGAGCAATCGTATGAAATCAAAGTACTGCGAGAGCTAATCAAATGCATATGGAGAAGTCTGGTCTCGCGGTACTTCGATGTCAAACGCTGAATGGCTTGCGTTGAGCCACCGTAGCGGGACATCTGCGTGCTGCGTATGTCATAAACTGTAGAGAAAAGTTCGCGTCTGGTCTGAGAGAAGAGATAAAGAGCAAACATATGGATGCATATCACATTTGCTTCAGTCAAGGGACCCTTTGTTAAACATGTGATGCTACAATCAAAACAGAAGTGATGCGCGATTGCAGGAGGGTCATCCCGCAACTCAAAGGCAAGCACAAATGTTTTTATACTCTGATGCTACTTTATCAGCTAACCTGAGCTGGTACATAACTTGATATAACTTACTATATAAGACAAAATAAACCAGCGGGGTCCTGTACTGATTGCCCGAGTAACTTAAGTACATTATAAGATTGATAATAAGTGTACAATTTTACTGTCCTCACATTTAATCAAGTATGCTGTAATGTATTTACTGTAAAGAGGGATGCATGACGGATGAAATGTAGTGCACTTGTGAGATAGTGGTGTTACGTACTACATGTGTTTACAATTAATCTTTCAAATGAACAACTTCACGTTTTTAATATGCATTTTCATATTTCTGTTAGTGTAATTTTAGTTTACTGGAATTTTTTAAATATTAAAATTATATATTTTTTAGGATAGGCCTATATAAGAATATTTGGTAACACTTTACAATAAGGTTCATTAGTTAACAGTAGTTAATGTATTAACCAACTTGAACAAACCATGAGCAATACATTTGTTACATTATTTATTCATCTTTGTTAATGTTAGTTAATAAAAATGTAAGCTTTAATTGTTTGTTCATGTTAGTTCAGAGTGCATTAACTAATGTTAACAAGATTTTAATAAAGTATTAGTAATTGTTGAAATTAACATTAACAAACATGAATAAATGCTGTATAAGTGGAGTTCATTATTAGTTCATGTTAACTAATGTAGCTAACTAATGTTAACTAATGAACCTTATTGTAAAGTGTTACCATATATTTATATCACAAAGTTATGCTATATATTTTCAGCATGGCACATTCAAGTACACAATGACTCTAGACTAAAATTAAATGGGTTTAAATTTTAAATTTAATGTAGATTTCTAGACTAAAATCTCATGGCATTTAGTTGAATAAAATTAGACTAAAACTAAATCAATTCAGAGGACAAAAATATGACTAAAACTAAATTAAATTTTAGTCAAAAGACTATGACTATGTTTAATCTGTGTTTGTTCTGCCAGGTCAAAATTTTGAGGTGTTTGATTTCTTTTCTATATTAGGAAATAAAACCTCATAAATAAACTTTCCTAGTTTTCACTGCCCAGACCTACAATGTCTCTTTGTGTTGAGGACTAGTGCATCTTTGAGCCAACATTCAGTACGAGTAAAAATACTTGAGTACTTTTAAATTGGGTTACTTTAATACTTTTACTCAAGTCGTATTTAAATTGGTGACTTGTAACTTGTAGTGGAGTAATTTTTACAGTAAGGAATTTGTACTTTTACTCAAGTATGGCTTTCAGCTACACTTTACACCTCTGTTTGTAAGAGATCTCCTGTTGTAACATCTGTGTCTAAACACATATGTTTGACTGTTTTAATTTACTAAAAACACTAAACGATTAATAAAGGTGCAACACTTAACAATACGATTGTAATTTAAAGGTAGAAATATGCAAAGGTAGTGATAAGGAAGGAATTACCAGCCGCAATTTAGATTCTGATGCCCACTTACTGTGTTGTATACCGTAATTTAGGCAAGTTGTGTTTAAAGGTCCAACACTCAACAAAGCTTTTTTATCATATGTAAGCAATAAGGTACGAGAGGCTGTGCTGTATCGTGAATAAGTAACGGCTGAAGGGCGTTGTTAGGCACGACGCGAAGCGGAGTGCCTGCAACCCCTTCAGCCGTTACTTATTCACGATACAGCACTTGCCTCGAGTACCTTATTGCTTTTATAAAACGGTTACCACACAATAAAGTAAAAAAAATATTAGTGCAACTTTCATGAAGTTAAATCAATAAAAGCATTCCTTCCGCTAGAAAAAATAGTCCCTGACTGCGAACAACAACATGAAAGCTCAAATAAAAACAACAAACTGTTCTCAGACTTAGTCTCATTATATGTTTATGTGTTGCTAAGGGTGTTGCTAAGGGCGCAGTGATATTAAATAGAACCATTGGGTAAAGCGGTCATAGCAGTGTTTTATTGTGAATAAAGCACACCTGTTGACCAATCAGAATCAAGGATTGGAACTAGCCGTTTTATAAAACTGTGGTATGTAACGTAACGTGTATGTCAGAGCAACCTCACAAGCACAATAGAAATATACAAAGTTATTGATAAGGATTTATCATCCGTGGTTTAGATTCTGATGCGCGCTTACTGTGTTGTATACGATAATTTAGTCACGTTGAGTTTAAAGTTTTGTTTCTACTTTACTATATGGATTGTCATTTATGTGTATCATCTTTAGCACCCAGAACCTTTTGTGGCTCAAACATATATGTGTTTGGCTGCTATTTTTACACATGTAATGACGGGGAATGAAGCTGTCCAATCATAGCAGTGGGCGTTTACGTCCAGGTCTTCAATGCGGCCCGCCCCTTCAAACGAACCATTTCTCCAGAGAGCCACTAATCCATGTTACAAAGTAGCCTATTACTTATTGCTTTTGATGTTTTTGAATTTAAAAACCACTCGAACATCATAAGTTGACCTCAGACAACTGTATAAAACAATAAAATCGACAAAATCATTGCCCCTTTAAATTGTAACTTTAATAAGTTAAAATATGATCCAGAAACGGTTTTACATGTACACTTATAACCCTAGGATTTCTCCCAGACCTTATTTGGAAGGGTCATGAATAATAATGTTGAGCTCTGCTCTGATTGGCTGCTTCACAGAGCGTGTCAGTCAGTAGCTGTCAAAGCAAACAGACCTTATATGTTTGAGTCTGTATCAGATGAAGATACAGATTTAGAGGAGCAACCAATTGTTTTAAAATTTGTTAATGGACGTTTCTGAGTGGTAAGTTTGTGTTTTTTATTCAGTATGGACCTGCTAAACGTAACTGTAACGTCAATAGTAGAACTTCAGCCTAAACATTAGCATATAGCATTAACTAGCATGTAGTGCTAACTCAGCAGTCTAAACTTTTTTTAACATTATAACAACATTGTAATTAATTTAATGTGTAATTTAATGTTGGGGGCGTACATCTCGACTGTAACATCAAAGTTGGTGTTGTGTTGAGATTGGCCTATTTTCCAGCGGTCTTTTGCATGCACAAGGTTTACATAAGAGGGAGGAAACAAACGCGTTTGAGGCTCACGATATGTCATTACCATTTATTATTAATCTATTCCTAGGTAAATACAGTTTTACATTCTATGGCATCTTTAAGTTTCCTCTACTTACATGTTTGTATGTGGGTTCTGCATCCATCCCTTGAACCAGCTCTTAGTCAGATCTCTACAACCCTCCACACCTGTACTACAGGCTAAAGACAATGCAATGATCTGTGTAAACCTGACAAATTAAACAAATACAGTTTGTTATTCATCACAGCTCTAGTGTAAAATAAAGTCTAGAAGAAAGCATCATTACTGTTCAGTGTGGCCGGATGGTACCGTCGTCCAGTTTGAGGTGATAGTTGCGAAATGTTTAAACAGAGGTCTGACTTGTTTCTGGAGATATGCCTGAAAATAAAAACACACACAAGCAGCCCTGATTTTCCTACTGTTCAGGTTTACATGAAATATAAAAACAATACTCCAGCCAAATATCCAAATTACCCCATGGATGCACTTTTTGGGATTCAAATCAGAAATTGTTCCCTGATCCCTGTTTTCTACCATAAGCTTGGAAAAGCAAGGACATTTACTAAAATAACTCCAAATGTGTTTGTCTGAAAGATGATGGACGTGTGTATCTCAGATTGCTTGAGGGTGAGTAAATCATGGGATAATTTTGATATTTGGCTGGAGTATCGCTTTAGACTTTACTGACCTGCATGGCACCGTAAACTTCACTACGATCAAACAGGCGGAAAAAATAGTTGAGATTCCTCAGAGCCGCCTCCCATGGAATATATTCCTGCTCATGCATGAGATATTTTGTTGTTCTCAGGGCGAGTGTTATGTTTATAATGGATGCTCTGGCAAAGAAATACAACCAAGATTTACACTTTTTACATAAATTACATACTAAATCTCACACACATCCTAACAATTCTCACCTTGCTAGATTAAATGCGTCATCCAAAAGCTGAGCTCTGTTTACCACGGGTATGACCTGCGTAAAGGAGAACCACATGCATTTGTTTATATATGTGTGTGTTTTGCAGTTTTTTGCTTTTTGTGAGAAGTTTCATGCCTCTGTTTGTACCTGATGGTTTGACTCAAGCTGGCTGAGAAGTCGCTCCCAGTTCTCAGGGTCATAATTCACTCGGAAATATCCGGACACGTGAAGGTTTGCCAGAACCCACTCACTTTGGCTGACTTTCATGGGTTTGTGTATGGCTTTAAATGAGTGAATGAAGAAGTATGTTTATATAGTAAACCTCAATGGCAAAACAACATCTGATTTTGCAGTACGTAACAGTATTGCAATTTAGCAAAACACAAACATATGAAGACATTCACAGAAGTGTTTATCAGGGTGGCCTGGGTTCACCTGTTTACCCTTACGAAAATTAACCATGTTTTTTTTGGTGCATTGATTACTATCAACAAAACCATGGTTTAACTACACTAACCATGGTTTAACTATCGTTTTTGAAAACCATGGTTATTTTACTACAGTACCATGGTTTTTTGGTTTTAACTGTAATAAAACCATGTTTAATTTTCGTAAGGGTATCACAGGTAAACCCAGGTCAATAAAACCAAACAAAATAAATAAAAAGATTTGATGAAAATCTGTAGCACAAACCGAGCAGAATGAGTTTAATTCTTGGGTTAAGGGTTTGTTTTAAAGGGGTCATAGCATGAAAATCTGACTTTTCCATGTTTAAGGGGCAATTTTAACATGCTATAATAAATCATCTGTTGCGTATTTTGAGCTAAAGCTTCGCAAACGTAGTCTGGGGACACCAAAGGTTTATTTTAAATCTTAAAAAATCTCATAATACGACCCCTTTAAACCTTATCCTGACCTGTTTAACCCATCTTATAGCTTTGAAACTATAAAAATACTGACATTTATTTCCTGGTATGAATTGTGACTAATAATCTATGACATTGACTTGTATTTTAAATCAATGTTGTTATACTGAGCCAAACACTGTCAAAAACTGTAAGCTTAATTTACCATGCAAGCGGTCAAATTGTTGTTATAAAGGTTTTTCTCAAGCCAAAATAGTTTTGCAAGCTTCACTCCCCAGTTGTTACTAAAACACGAATGTGTTTTCTCACAGTCCAAGATTTCATTGACATACAACCCCCTGTAGTATAAAGACTAATATTTGACTCTTTGCCTACTACAGACTGTCCGGACGCCCTTGCGGTGAAGCTCCTGTAAGCGAAGGAACTGAATGACCTGTGATTTTATTGGTTGAGCTGTAAAATTTGATGTACCTGATTTCTGTAGAAGCCACACTTGATCCTGCACTTGACCTTTCTTCATCCATTTGATTGGCACAAACCATTCATAACTGATGGTTTAACAATAAGTCATTAGACCGAAAGTGAAGGTTTTAAAAATACTGTATCTGGAGATATTTCAGAACATACTTGAATTCAGATTTGCGATCCACCACTGCCTGGGACTCCAGAAGAAAGTGTTTTTGGCTGATGTTGCCTGTTCGAGTATCAATGGTGACAACAGGGAAACCCATCTGCAGTATCCAGCGGTTCATGATGTCATGAACATTACATGGCAGTTTCAACCCTGGAGTTTGGTCAACCGCCTGGTTTAGATGTTACATGCGTACGTTAATTACAACCGTCGGTAGCACTTTATCTTTGACTCATGTTCTACATGTACATACTATGCATTTACTGGATAACTATAATTTTTAGGTTCCATCCATTTTAAATGCCAGTATTTAGTTGAGTGAGTACAATGTTAAGCATGACTTATACTTCTGCGTCTGACATACGCAGTGACTACACCAAAGGCTGTCAGTAGCAGTGCGTATCCTGACGCAAACCTTTCCAAAAATGGAACAATGCGTCAGTTTTTACGACCACAAGCACTCTGCTAGAGCACAACAAAAGCAAAAACGGAGTAAAAACAACAACGAAGTAAAAACAACAACAGAGTAAAAACAACAACGAAGTAAAAACAACAACGGAGTAAAAACAACAACGGAGTACAAACAACAATGGAGCATATTGGGGATCAGTTTCTAACAACTCAAGCTGCAACAAGTCATGGTCTGCATCCGAAAATGTAGGCAGCTGACTTGTTGCCTCGCTGCCTCATGAGGAAAAACTTCGGAGGCATGAAGGCAGCTTAGAGAAACACTTTCGGACAGCCTTCATAGGCAGCGTGTGCCTTTGTGATAATTAATCACATATTTGAAAACTACAATACTAATTTCCAATTATACCAAAATATACCTTTGTTTACATTAAATTTGTGCTCCAGCCACTTTCTTGGTCGCCATTTTATTTCTTTTGAACTAGACCAGACTCAATCAATTCCCAATACGCAAACACACAAAGAATTGTGGGACAAGATCTCAGGAGTCAGGAAGGAAAGCTAACATTGGATTTGGACCTGCCTTGATGCATTCCTGCCTTGGAATTCTGCCTCAGAAAACAGCAATTTAGAGTTTTCAGACGCATTGTCTTTGTCTATATTACCAACATCATTGTTGATGCTTTTTCAACAACATACACAAAAAGCTTTCTTCTTCAGGTTTGTTTTGATAATGTATGTTACACCAGTAGTGGCCACTGCCTACTAGCGGTCTGCGTGTGTAATTGCACGTCAACGTAAACAACGCATTAGTATAAATAAAAACTGGTGCGTAGCCTGTGGCGTAGAGTCTGTAAGCAGAATTGTAAATCAACCTTAAAGGATTACTCCACTTTCCTTAAAAATCCTGATAATTTACTCACCCCCATGTCATCCAAGATGTTTATATATTTCTTTGTTCAGTCGAGTAGAATGTAGTTTTTTGAGGAAAACGTTACAGGTTTTTTCCCCATATAGTTGTCTTTAGTAGAGCTCAACAGTTTTTAGTTTTAACGCAGCTTCAAAAAACTCTAAACGATCCCAACCGAGGCATAAGGGTCTTATCTAGTGAAACGATCGTCATTTTCACCAAAAACTTCTCATCTTGCACTAGCTGTGTGATGTGTAAAGGTGACCTTACGTATTACGTAATCATGTCGAAAGGTCACACATGATGTATGCGAAACTACCGCTCCAGTGTTAACATTGAAAAGAAAGAGTACCGTTTCAATGTTGTTGTATGTGGAATGATACTAATTAATGTCTTTGTGTCAGTTTATTGTTTAAAATGGTCCGCAAGTGTGTGTTTTAAATATGTAACACGTGACCTTTCTACGTGATTACGTAATATGTAAGGTCACGCTGGCACGTCACGTGATCATTTTACTAGATAAGACCCTTATGCCTTGTTTGGGATCGATTAGAGACCCTTGAAGCTGAATTAAACCTGTAAATTGTTGAGGTCCACTAAAGTTCACTATATAGAGAAAAATCCTGGAATGTTTTCCTTAAAGGTCCCTTTTTTCCTTATCCCATTTTTAAAACCCTAGTTAGTATGTAATGTTGCTATAATAGCATAAATAATTCCTGCAAAATGCTAAAACTCAAAGTTCACTGCCAAGTGATATATTTCTTTAACAGAATTTCCCTTTCAAAGCCTACAGTGAACGGCCCGTTTGGACTACAGTCCTCTACTTCCCTGTTAAATGACGTCAATATAAGAGTTTTTGACTAAACTCCGCCCACAGGAAAACGTCAATCGCCAGCTAAGCTCAAACGGCTCTGGCTGAACTAAGCTGCTGTCGAATCACAACACACTAAACAAACTACACAATCAGAGGAGGGACTTCATAAAACAAGGAAGACATCAGTCCGTTTTCAGGACAGTGAAAACAGCGGTATAGAGATAAGTAAAGTGTGTGAAAAATACCACGTTTTTTTACACACGAAACATGAATACATGTTATATTGCGCCCTGTAGACACAATCATAGCTTCAAAAACGGGACTTATAAAAAAATGTATTTCTTCTGGACTGAACAAAGAAAGACATAAACATCTTGAATGACATGGGGGTGAGTAATTTATTAGAATTTTTTATGAAAGTGGAGTATTCCTTTAAGTGCACATAGTGTAAAATAAAGTGCAACTTTAATGTCTCATGCAACACATGTTCAGGATGTCTCAAGCATGCTTTCAAACAATGCACAATTGTAACAACGTACCTTTTGAAGATGGTCCCAAAGATCTGAATGCACAGAGCTTCCAAAAGCAAACTGCTTCAGGTAATTCTTAAGGAGGGGAACAACGCAAACCTTTTAATCTGGTCATAAAACTTTTGGCGAATTCTTGAATCTGTTGTAATTTGAGACAACAGTGAGACTTACACTAAGTCCCTTGGCAAACACAGGCTCTGTCAGGAATTCTGAGAGCATTCGAAGAACCGCAGCTCCCTGTAATGAGAAACATATGTCATGCATTTATCATAAAGCTGATTTATCCTTTCCTGGACAGAAACGACCCGTCTGCTTAATGGCTTTCCCCGCTTCATTACTTCTCTAGCATTCGCATAGCAGCAAAAACAGAACATCTTACAAACTGCATAGATATGCCCCGGCAAGCACTCATAACCATATATGATTTGTGGTAGGTTTATATAATCTGTGTTTTGTGTCTATAATGCACAACAAAACTCGTTGTACCTTGCTGTAGGATATGGTGTTGAACATTTCACTAATTTCTGCAGGTGTGTTGACCTCTTCCTCCATTCGGGAGAGGGGATGAGAGAAGGTCAGGCTGTCCACAGCAAATGCTCTTTGTAGGTCATCCAGAATGATCTGGTCTTTCTGGTAGGAGATTATGGAGAGTAGATCATGAGTTAAATCTGGCCAAAATCAGACTACTTAGACTTTGTGAATGCATAGGAGGCGTAGATAATTCCTAACAGCATTGTATCGACCAAATGCATTCATGTTAAAACAAGGTTGCCAATACATAATACAAGAATGTTGGTTATGGGACTGTGTGAAAAGCTCACACATTTTATGAAAACAAACTCACGACATATTTTGACAGTCATACAGCATTTCATGAGGACACATGCAGCTCAATGATGTTGTTGTTGGTTTTTCACCAGCTAGAGGGCCCTCCCAGCTAACAGAAAAAAGTTCTAAGAACGTTCCCTGAAAGTTTTTAATGTTCCCAAAAACGTTCTGCCAACGTTAAAAGTGTCCAGTTTTCTTGACGTTCTAAGAACGTTTTTGTGTTGTCTCAACGTTAGAGGAATGTTACATTTGACCATTTTTAAACGTTATGACAATGTCATGTTTTAATGTTCACAGTCACACAATGTTTAAAACAACAACTGTTTATTATATTGACTTCTTTGATTGTTATGTAAATGATAGAGAAACATTGCATTTTATTATATTTATTTTTTATATTTGTATTATTTTATTATATTTATTATATATTATATATTTATTATATATTATATATCTATTATATGTAAGTTTAGATGTTGATGTTTTGTTTCATTTTAAGTCACCATTATTGTGATTAGTGTTCGTTTTAGTTGGGCTCTTGAGCCTTGTCTTTTGCTTGCTAGTTTTTTCCCTGGTTGTGTTAACTTTTTGTTAATACACCACATTTGTTATGAACATGTTAAGTTAGTAGTGTAATTCTGTGGTGTGGTGGTTGGTACATAATGGTAAAAAAATCATTCCTAATTAATTTACTAATCAAAAGTTTATTTTCTGTCAATAATGTAAATGAGAGCCAGCACTTTCACAGCAGTTTGTCATTAAAGAGTTTTAGAAACTTTGGACAAAAAATATCCACTATTTAATTGGGACGTACAAACATCAAGAATCAGACTATGAATCTCAACCATGGTGACAATTAAATGAAAAACTTCATTCTGCAATGCATGCTGGGTATTAACAAATTACAAATCTCATTCAGGACTCCCAGCATGCACTGCAGCATGGATAAATAAGGATATTTTTTTCCAATTTTCTTTGTCACCATGGTTGAGATTCATAGTCTGATTCTGGATGTTTGTGCGTCCCAATTATACAGCAGATATTTTTTGTCCAAAGTTTCTTAAACTCCTTAATGACAAACTGCTCTGAAAGTGCTGGATCTCATTTACATTATTGACAGAAAATAAACTTTTGATTAGTAAATTAATTAGGTATGATTTTTTACCATTATGTACCAACCACCACACCACAGAATTACACTACTAACTTAACATGTTCATAACAAATGTGGTGTATTAACAAAAAGTTAACACAACCAGGGAAAAAACTAGCAAGCAAAAGACAAGGCTCAAGAGCCCAACTAAAACGAACACTAATCACAATAATGGTGACTTAAAATGAAACAAAACATCAACATCTAAACTTACATATAATAGATATATAAAAATGCAATGTTTCTCTATCATTTACATAACAATCAAAGAAGTCAATATAATAAACAGTTGTTGTTTTAAACATTGTGTGACTGTGAACATTAAAACATGACATTGTCATAACGTTTAAAATGGTAAAATGTAACATTTCTCTAACGTTGAGACAACACAAAAACGTTCTTAGAACGTCAAGAAAACTGGACACTTTTAACGTTGGCAGAACGTTTTTGGGAACGTTAAAAACTTTCAGGGAACGTTCTTAGAACTTTTTTCTGTTAGCTGGGCTTAACTTTACAGCATAACTAAGCTGCTTGAACAAACAACCTTTGTACAGTAGTTGTTTTTGGAGGAGAACAACATTTGTCCAAGCAAACATTGATGACGCCCAATTTTCGTCTGTGACCCCCTTCTTCTATAGATCAGTCAAACATGTAGACCCACCCCTTAAACACACTATTGGTTGAGTCTAATGTTTTGAAAGTGCCGCAAAGCCAAATAGTTTATACTTAACCCAAGTTAGCAAGTGAACATCTAAACCTTAATGAATGAACCAGTGAAAACCTCTTACAATGTTCCAGGTCGGCTCTGCGTGGTCAGCGCCCAGATACTCCACATACGACGCAAACCCTTCGTTCAACCAGAGATCATTCCACCATTTCAGTGTCACGAGATTTCCGAACCACTGGAAGACATAAATCACGTGGCAAACTATCAATAATACTCTTGCGCATTTCAGAAATACAGTTTGTGTGGTGAGATTCCTCAGTGTTTGTGTACTTTTCAAAGACATGTGTTAGCCTTTAAAGTCTTCGTAACTGCACCGTGACATACCATGTGAGCTAGTTCATGGGAAACCACAGTCACAATCCTCTGTTTGTTGCCATTGGCAGATGTATGGGCATCATAGAGAAGAGCCGTCTCTCGGTAAGTCACCAGACCCCAGTTTTCCATAGCTCCGGCGTTAAAGTCAGGCAAAGCAATCTGGTCTAGAAATAAAGGTATTGGGTTTGTCTGGTTTTTATTTGAGAACTGTACATTTTACTGCACTTTGAAGACATAAACATAAAGTCCACTTATTAGTTTGATCATACCTGACTTCGATAGTGGATAGCTGGTGTTGTAATACTTCTCAAAGAACTCCAGTATTGGCTGTGTGATGGTAAGGGCGTAGTTCCCTTGTCCCTCTTCAATGGCTTTTTTCCGTGCCCATATTCTAACCTTGGACAAGGCGAACGAAAATGTATCGAAACTTTTTCCGTTTCATAAGTTTGAATCAGTAAGTGTGTGGAGGTATTACCAAAACACCCTTGTTGTCTTTAGCGTTGATGTAAGTAAAATCACTGACAACAAATGCGACAAGATATGTTGACATCCTTTTCGTGGGTTCGAAAATCGTCCTGGTAACTTCAACTCCCTTCATATTCAGATTTTCTGACTCTTAAGATCATAATACAAGACATATGTATTAAAAAAACAATCACATAATCAACAGAAAACCATGATTAGCAAACCACATAGAAAGTCACAGGTGGTTTCTAAAAGACTTCATGCGCAAACATACCGTCACTGTAGCATGTTTGGGGTTATGCAGATTATACTTGTCAATCAGTGATCATAAAAAGAAACGTTATTACAGTCACAGCTATGAGAATCATCTTACTCATTTCTTGGCTGTTTGACAGTGCAATAGTTCCTCGATCATGAATAAGAGTGATATTAAACACAGCCTTCATGGCAGGTTCATCGAAACACGGAAAAGCTTTTCTAGCATATGTGGCCTGCATCTGAGTAATGGCAATAATTCTGGAAAACAGGAGAAAAAATTTGTTGATTTAAATAATATACACATGCTTAATGGACACTCCACTTTTTGGAAAATACGCTGATATTACAGCTCCCCTAGACATAAACACTTAAATTTTACAGTTTTGAAATCGATTCAGCCGATCTCCGGGTCTGGTGGTACCACTTTTAGCTTAGCTTAACATAAAAGTAACCAAGGAGACTATTTTCAGGCAGTGCGTAATATCATTGCGCCTGCTGCAGCCATGGTACGACAGCAAAGTCCTTGATTATTATGCCGGAATGAGAGTATAATTCCTAGTTCCATATCAGCCTAGAAAATCACAACTTTAAATTTTCTGTCTGTCTTAGTACACAATGTAACTACAGAAAAGTCAAGTTTTAAATAGGAAAAATATTGAAACTCTTTGGTCATTTTTGAACGCGATGCTTATGGTCTAATCAGATTCAATGGATTATGCTAAGCTATGCTAAAGTGGTAGCACCAGACCCGGAGACAGGCTGAATGGATTCCAAAACTGTAAAATTAAAATGTTTAAGTCTAAGGGAGCTGGTAAATGAGCTTATTTTCAAAAAAAAGTGGAGTGTCCCATTAACAATCAGATGTTCCCATACAGTGGCCCCCGAAAAAAGCATTTGGACATTAAAACTAAACGACGCATTGCATTATATTAAAGGTCCAGTGTGTAGATTTGTAGTGGCATCTAGCTGTGAGACTCTGAATTGCAATGCAATGCTCAGTCCACAGCTCACCCACCATTTTGAAACGCATAGAGAAGCTACTCTAGCCGCCACAGGACAAACATGTCGTTGTCTGAGACAACGTTCTTACAAAACACGCTCTATAGGGCATTTTGTCCGTTTAGGGCTACTGTAGAAACATGGCGGTGCAAAATGGCGACTTCCATGTAAGGGGACCCACGGTGTATGGAGAAAAAACGGCTCATTCTAAGGTAATAAAAACAACATAGTTCATTATGTAAGGTCTTTATACACCACTGATAATATTGTTATGCATGTTATATTACATTTCTGTCAAGATATCCTTATAAAAGTTACACACTGGACCTTTAAACCAGTACACTTCAAGGATCTGCTAAAAATCACCTTAAGATAAATAGTTTTTATGGCAATTATGATAAAAAGTGACGATAGAAAGCATCCTTTGTTTGCACAATGCTTGGCAATAAACTTTTCATTCCAACGTTTTTTGGGTCCACTATATTTACCCTTACTATGACCAACTTCTCACTTTTTTGTGCCGTCTTCCATATATGCACTTCTGTAGAAACCTTCCAGATCATCGGCAAGTTCTCCCCTGAAGTCTGTATAGAGCTGGTAAGAGTTCCCAGGCTTTAAATTCCCATCCAGCTGAATCACCAAATAATGTGTTTGTTTTTGAAACCATGTTGTTTTTATTGCAGGAGCTATTACACCTTCCAATCCTGTTAGCTTTGCGTGATGACCCTCGATCAGAGTCAAGTTCAGTTTGTTGGAGTGAATTAAAACCAAGTCTGTCTGTTTCAGACAAGTAAAGATCACTTTGGAGTTCCCTGTAAAAATATACATCCCACTGGTGTCCGTTACCAAACGGGGCCAAAGTGTCACATTGTAAGACAGTGGAGACAATGTATCAGGCAGTCTGTATTTGTCCCACGGTTCATTCGAAGTCTTAGGTGTGGGAGGTAGTTCCGGTGTGGTATCGTTCATGAATTTAGCTGCATTTCTGGATTTTTCTCGGTTGTAAGCGATGGATAAGGCAATGATGGTCAGCAGGGCTATTGCGGCCAATATCATGGCTGCAGTGGCCAGATTTTTGCTGAGGTAATATCCTTTTGCCATGGCCGGCTGGGATTTGGCATGTGAAGTGGTTTGTGCGTTTGTTCAGTTTTTTCTTGGCTTTTGAGATGATGCTAGCAGGACATTGCTTTCAAGAGAAACAAACAGGCGGCTTCCATCTTCTTTGATATTGGAAAATACCTAAAAAAAAGCAATGTTTCATTAAATATATTCATGTAAGATGATTATGACTTTTACTTTAGACTTAGAATAAAATATTGTAATATTTTTATTAAATTCTGTTAATATAGTTTTTATTATAGTGGTCCAGCTAAAATCTTAAATACATCACTGTTTAAATTTTTTTTAGACGTGTGGTGCTGAGGTGCACTTAATAATGTTGAAATAATTACTTTATGATGTTTACACTGCTGTTATCTTTATGTAATTTAAAATCCCTGCTCTTATATAATTTTTCTTCTTTTAAGGGTCTTTCCATGTAAGATGGAAAGACATGTCTAGTTTAATATGACACTAACTATTTATCATAATAATTCACTAAATGTCTGATAGTCAAATAGAAAGATTATACTCTAAGGAAACGATAAATACTATTTGTGTGTGTATTTTTCTTTGTCTTT
Source organism: Paramisgurnus dabryanus (assembly GCF_030506205.2). Classification (NCBI taxonomy): domain Eukaryota; kingdom Metazoa; phylum Chordata; class Actinopteri; order Cypriniformes; family Cobitidae; genus Paramisgurnus; species Paramisgurnus dabryanus. The sequence goes on along the minus strand of NC_133338.1, from coordinate 3,911,802 downwards.
CTTGTAAAGCTGCTTTAAATGTAACATAGTAAAAAAAATGCTATGATGCAACGAAACATTGTAACCAGTGCTGTGAAGCAATTAAACATTGTTAAAAAAGTGCTATGAAGCAATGAAACATTGTTAAACTTGCTTAGAAGCAATGAAACATCGTAAAAAGTGCTATGAAGCAACGAAACATTGTAAAAAGTGCTATGAAGCAATGAAACATCGTAAAAAGTGCTATGAAGCAACGAAACATTGTAAAAAGTGAAATAAAACATTGTTCAAAAAGTGCTATGAAGCAATGAAACATTGTAACAAGTGCTATGAAGCAAGGAAACGTAACAATTGCTATGAAGCAATAAAGCATTATAAAAAGTGCTATGAAGCAATGAGACATTGTAAAAAGTACTATGAAGCAACAAAACATTGTAAAAATGCAATAAAGCATTGTTCAAAAAGTGCAATGAAACATTTTAAGAAGTTCTATGAAGCAATGAGACATTGTAAAAAGTGCTATGAAGCAATGAAACATCGTAAAAAGTGCTATGAAGCAATGAAACATTGTTAAAAAAGTGTTATGAAGCAATGAAACATTGTAAAAAGTACTATGAAGCAATGAAACATTGTTAAAAAAAGTGCTATGAAGCAATGAAACATTGTAAAACTCGCTTAGAAGCAATGAAACATTGTAAAAAGTGCTATAAAGCAATGAAACATCGTAAAAAGTGCTATGAAGCAACTAAATATTGTAAAAAGTGCAATAAAACATTGTTCAAAAAGTGCTATGAAGCAATGAAACTTCGTAAAAAGTGCTATGAAGCAATGAAACATTGGTAAAGTGCTATGAAGCAACGAAACGTAACAATTGCTATGAAGCAATAAAGCATTATAAAAAGTGCTATGAAGCAACAAAACATTGTAAAAAGTGCAATAAAGCATTGTTCAAAAACTGCAATGAAACATTTTAAGAAGTGCTATGAAGCAATGAAACATTGTAACAAGTGCAATAAAACATTGAAAAAAAGTGTCATGAAGCAATGAAACATTGTAACAAGTGCAATAAAACATTGAAAAAAGTGTTATGAAGCAATGAAACATTGTAAAAAGTGCTATGAAACAATGAAACATTGTAAAAAAGCAATAAAACATTGTTCAAAAAGTGTTATGAAGCAATGAAACATTGTAAAAAGTTCTATGAAGCAATGAAACATTGTAACAAGTACAATAAAACATTAAAAAAGTGTTATGAAGCAATGAAAGATTGTAAAAAGTGCTATGAATCAATGAAACATTGTAAAAAGTGCAATAAAACATTGTTCAAAAAGTGTTATGAAGCAATGAAACATTGTAAAAAGTGCTATGAAGCAATGAAACATTGTAAAAAGTGCTATGAAGCAATGAAACATTGTAAAAAGTGCTATGAAGCAATTAAACATTGTTAAAAAAGTGCTATGAAGCAATGAAACATTGTTAAACTTGCTTAGAAGCAATGAAACATCGTAAAAAGTGCTATGAAGCAACGAAACATTGTAAAAAGTGCTATGAAGCAATGAAACATCGTAAAAAGTGCTATGAAGCAACGAAACATTGTAAAAAGTGAAATAAAACATTGTTCAAAAAGTGCTATGAAGCAATGAAACATTGTAACAAGTGCTATGAAGCAAGGAAACGTAACAATTGCTATGAAGCAATAAAGCATTATAAAAAGTGCTATGAAGCAATGAGACATTGTAAAAAGTACTATGAAGCAACAAAACATTGTAAAAATGCAATAAAGCATTGTTCAAAAAGTGCAATGAAACATTTTAAGAAGTTCTATGAAGCAATGAGACATTGTAAAAAGTGCTATGAAGCAATGAAACATCGTAAAAAGTGCTATGAAGCAATGAAACATTGTTAAAAAAGTGTTATGAAGCAATGAAACATTGTAAAAAGTACTATGAAGCAATGAAACATTGTTAAAAAAAAGTGCTATGAAGCAATGAAACATTGTAAAACTCGCTTAGAAGCAATGAAACATTGTAAAAAGTGCTATAAAGCAATGAAACATCGTAAAAAGTGCTATGAAGCAACTAAATATTGTAAAAAGTGCAATAAAACATTGTTCAAAAAGTGCTATGAAGCAATGAAACTTCGTAAAAAGTGCTATGAAGCAATGAAACATTGGTAAAGTGCTATGAAGCAACGAAACGTAACAATTGCTATGAAGCAATAAAGCATTATAAAAAGTGCTATGAAGCAACAAAACATTGTAAAAAGTGCAATAAAGCATTGTTCAAAAACTGCAATGAAACATTTTAAGAAGTGCTATGAAGCAATGAAACATTGTAACAAGTGCAATAAAACATTGAAAAAAAGTGTCATGAAGCAATGAAACATTGTAACAAGTGCAATAAAACATTGAAAAAAGTGTTATGAAGCAATGAAACATTGTAAAAAGTGCTATGAAACAATGAAACATTGTAAAAAAGCAATAAAACATTGTTCAAAAAGTGTTATGAAGCAATGAAACATTGTAAAAAGTTCTATGAAGCAATGAAACATTGTAACAAGTACAATAAAACATTAAAAAAGTGTTATGAAGCAATGAAAGATTGTAAAAAGTGCTATGAATCAATGAAACATTGTAAAAAGTGCAATAAAACATTGTTCAAAAAGTGTTATGAAGCAATGAAACATTGTAAAAAGTGCTATGAAGCAATGAAACATTGTAAAAAGTGCTATGAAGCAATGGAACATTGTAAAAAGTGCTATGAAGCAATGAAACATTGTAAAAAGTGCTGTGAAGCAGTGAGACATTGTAACAAGTGCAATAAAACATTGAAAAAAAGTGTTATGAAGCAATGAAACATTGTAAAAAGTGCTGTGAAGCAGTGAGACATTGTAAAAAGTGCTGTGAAGCAGTGAGACATTGTAAAAAGTGCTGTGAAGCAGTGAGACATTGTAAAAAGTGCTGTGAAGCAGTGAGACATTGTAAAAAGTGCTATGAAGCAACAAAACATTGTAAAAAGTGCAATAAAGCATTGTTCAAAAAGTGCAATAAAACATTTTAAGAAGTGCTATGAAGCAATGAAACATTGTTTCATTGCTTCATAACACTTTTTTAACAATGTTTCATTGCTTCATAGCACTTCTTAAAATGTTTTATTGCACTTTTTGAACAATGCTTTATTGCACTTTTTACAATGTTTTGTTGCTTCATAGCACTTTTTACAATGTCTCACTGCTTCACATCACTTTTTACAATGTCTCATTGCTTCATAGCACTTTTTACAATGTTTCATTGCTTCACATCACTTTTTACAATGTCTCATTGCTTCATAGCACTTTTTACAATGTTTCATTGCTTCATAACACTTTTTTTCAATGTTTTATTGCACTTGTTACAATGTTCCATTGCTTCATAGCACTTTTTACAATGTCTCACTGCTTCACAGCACTTTTTACAATGTTTCATTGCTTCATAACACTTTTTTAACATTGTAAAAAGTGCTGTGAAGCAGTGAGACATTGTAAAAAGTGCTATGAAGCAATGGAACATTGTAACAAGTGCAATAAAACATTGAAAAAAGTGTTATGAAGCAATGAAACATTGTAAAAAGTGCTGTGAAGCAGTGAGACATTGTAGAAAGTGCTGTGAAGCAATGGAACATTGTAACAAGTGCAATAAAACATTGAAAAAAAGTGTTATGAAGCAATGAAACATTGTAAAAAGTGCAATAAAGCATTGTTCAAAAAGTGCAATAAAACATTTTAAGAAGTGCTATGAAGCAATGAAACATTGTTAAAAAGGTGTTATGAAGCAATGAAACATTGTAAAAAGTACTATGAAGCAATGAAACATTGTTAAAAAAAGTGCTATGAAGCAATGAAACATTGTAAAACTCGCTTAGAAGCAATGAAACATTGTAAAAATTGCTATGAAGCAATTAAACATCATAAAAAGTGCTATGAAGCAACTAAACATTGTAAAAAGTGCAATAAAACATCGTTCAAAAAGTGCTATGAAGCAATGAAACTTCGTAAAAAGTGCTATGAAGCAATGAAACATTGGTACAAGTGCTATGAAGCAACGAAACGTAACAATTGCTATGAAGCAATAAAGCATTATAAAAAGTTGTGTGAAGCAACAAAACATTGTAAAAAGTTCATGTTACTCCTGCAAAGCACAAATTATTTTAATTTGGAATAAAACTAATATTTAAATAAATATTACAATATTCATTAAATATTAAATTACATATAAAGTTAAATATTTCTGTGTGTTTTAGCAACAAACACAAACGCAAACACAAAAAGTTTTTTATTGGAGAATGAAACTTTAAGTAAAATTTTATTCAAATCAAACTTAACAGCTACCGACATTATGGGCAGCTAAATGTAAAGGATGTTTTTTATTCATTATTAGATGAATTGTGGGTGATATACCCTGAAACGTCTGTTTTGGAAACAGATGACTAACAGGAAATTTACCTTTATTGAGTCTTTTCTTTCCCAGGTGTTTCCTCTTCATTCACACATGCACCTGGTGTCATTAACCTTCTTCCTGTTATTAGGTTATATGATCTCAATCTTTTAAACACACTTTAACAGATACCATACTATATCGCTGCTTTGGGTATTCAGCATTGAGCCTAATGTCAGGCTGATAATAGGTTGCCTTATGAACTGTGTCGTATCATCATACAGTATCATATTAATATCAAAATCAGAAATTATGCATTTCAATTGTGTACAAAAATTATGTATATTACTTATATGTATAATAATGTATAATATTTAGGGCTGTCAAAGGATTAATTGCAATTAATCGCATACAAAATAACAGTTTGTGCTTGCATAATATATTTGTGTGTGTGTGTGTAATGTAATTATTACGTATATTTAAAAACATACATGTATATTTACATACATATACATACATAGATATTTTATGCAAAAACTAACTTTTATTTTGTATGCGATTAATCGCGATTATTCTTTTGACAGACCTTTTAATAATTGATGAATAAGATTGATTATTAACTATGTCTTTTGCCTCAGTAAACTCCCAATTTACTGCTAATTAATAGCTAATAAGGTAGTTGTTGTAGCGGTTAGGTTTAGGTTTTGGATTGGGTAAGGGATGTACAATATGGTCATGCAGAACAAGGCATTAATATGTCCTTTATAAGCACTAATAAACAGCCAACATGTAAGCTAATAAGAAGTTAAAAGTGAGAATTGGTCCCTACAAAAGTGTTACCTCTTGATGACTTGCTGTAACTTTTATAAAAGCATGTTGTCATGATTTATTAAAAACATAATTTTTTTAACAGTGCAGTTGCCATCTTTATTTGATAATACAAATGTGTGTTTGTAGATGCATGTGAAAGTGCAATTTGCAGATGTTTTGGTTGTAAAAGACAAATATCTGTAGTGATCTCATAAAGGGGCTGTAAAAACATAATCACTACATTGCTTTACTATAATGAACTAAATATCTTTCAGTATGCAGCATGAATATTTAAATGTAAGATAAACCTGACTGTTAAAAATGACAAACTTGGAAATTAAATGTATTCATAGCACTTATAGAGGCACAGTGTTGCATTTTTTAAAAGCAGCTTTTTATGAATATAAAAAATAAAACCATTGGGAAACCATTTGTTTGGTTTCCATCACAGGATAATATTGTCCCTGTGTCCATACCAGGCCATTTAACCAGTAAAACATCATCAAAAACTGAGTTTGCTTGTTTTTTAAACATGTATGCCAAAACCTTGCCATTTTGGTTATTGGTTTTATTAAACTTGATGATTTGAAATATTTTAAGTATCTACTCTATTCCCTCACATTAAGCTTAAAACATCATGCAAAATGTTTTAACGGATGAGTCACTTTGTCTTACACAATCTTAACATATTCGATTTTTTCTTTGGCATTCAACTATTTCAAGCTATTTTGAAACCTGGACTCTCCACCTGGAAGTCATTTGAGATATGAAATTGAAAATATACACAAACAGATTCTCTTTCTAAAACCAAAACACCCACATCGTTGTCCAAAACCCATGAAAAGAAAGTATTTGAGAAACATTTCATCCGTTGACCATATGCTAAATCGTTCCAGAATGCCAGACAGAAACACAGAAATCTTTCAGCAGAGATCTTAGAGATTCAGTTCTGATGAAGGTAACAAAGATCAACTAAGATAAAAACAGCACTTACCAGGTATCCACATGCACTGACAGAAGCAGGAGAGTTTGTGTAGATGATGAAGCTGATGGGAATCTCTCTCTCTCTCTTTCTCTCTTTTTCTCTTTCTCTATTTGGAGAGGAGGGGCGAGCAAAAGCCTGCTTACATTTTCTTGCACACATACACACCCACTCACCCACAACCCAAGTTTTTTTCTCTGTAACATTTTGTCAGGCGGTTTTAGAAAGAATAGGATAATCATCCAGAAATTTTAAAAATGTATTGCTCATAGTTTTCTCTTTATAGCTTGGGAGTAGTGTTACATTTTAGTATCAATTCAGTATCCAAAATTATCACAGTGTCTTTTCTAAAACATTTTAAGGAAAGAAAGGCTGTGCTTTCCATTAACTATAACCATTAGTGTATATCAGGTAAAACAGCTGAGATTTTATAATCGTAATGTTTGACATTAGTGAGTTAACATGTCTGTGATCTTAAAAAGATTTCAACTGACACAAAATTCTTCCACTGAACCCAACTATAAACCCAACTATAACACTTTTAATGATCTATTACTAATGCTGACTGCAGGAATAACATCCCTCTGCTTTGATGTTTTCAGTCCACGACTAGTTCACGACAGAAGATACGGTTCACTACAATCGACAACTAGTTAAAGACAAAATGACAGATTTAGAAGATGTCAAGGTGGTTCATCTTTTAGAAATCCTTTGATGTCCCACACTCTTAAAAATTAAGGTCCTACAAAAGGGTTCTTCAGAGTGATGTCACATAAGCACCAGATAATCAAAGGTTCCTACATCCACCATATCTTTACATCTTTTTATAGGCTGAAGAACTGTTTTCCACTGCACAGAACATTATCCACAGCAAATCCCCAGTGTTAAATGAACACTGCTGGGTGTATTGTCCCAATTTTACAGAGTGTTAAAAGGCACTGCAATCTGTAACTTTATACTGTAAATTTAGAAAACTAACAAGCTACGATTCAAGAATCAAGTCCAACTAAAACAAACACTGATCACCATAATGGTGACTTTTAAATGAAACAGCCAAACCTAAACTTAAGTCAAGAAAATAACTCTACAAGTAAGAGGCTGTTTACACTTGGTATTAAGATGTGTTTTCATTGATCGAATCACAAGTGGACGAGACGCATTCCGTTTACACTTGGTATTTAAATGTCCACTTTCGAGCACTTCTGTCCTGACTACTGTGAGGGAATGGTCTGTGGAAACTGTGGGCAAGTTTGTCTGCTTTTGTTTAAACGCGAGCAGGAAAAATTATGGGTTTAAATTGATGAGAACTAATATTATGTCAGAGTCCGCTGCGTGTTGTAAGTAAACATGCTGTACAGTGTTTTGTACATGTAAGAGCTTTATCTGATATTTCAGCGCAATTGATGAAATAAGATCGCGCAACTTTCACACACTCGCAAAATGAAACTAATTAAAAAGCGGAGATCAGCAGCTTTAGTTTTATCAATGAAAGCCTAAAGATTGTGCTGTACACTGTGTGTTCGCGCTAGAAACAGAAAAGATGTAAAACATTGTGCTCAGATTAGATAAATAGGCAGAGGGAAGGCGTTCTTGTATGGCTGTTTGAACACCACATGCGCGTTTTTACCACAAAAGCAATCCAGTCCAAAAAGTGTTTTCGACTACATTTGAATGTGGTTGAAAGTGGACGAGCTCAACATTTTTTGAATGACGAAAACACACCTTAATACCAATTTTGATGTGCAACAGGAAGGTTATGTGGATGTTATAGGTTCTTTACAGGACCATACAGTTTGAGTGCTGAGCAACGACTACAGTCATAGCAAAATCTAACAGTGAGCAGTTGAACATTCACAGATGTCATCTGTTCTGAGTATAGCACTCAACTCTGCAAAGTTATTTCCTGTGGGTTTTCATTCATCAAGCTTCTTTCGCAAGATCTCCTTCCAGAAATTTTCACATTTAATACACAAGTCTCATGCTAGTTCAGTATTAATAATAAACCATTTCAGATTGAGTACTATAAGCATAGAGACCACCAAATATGTAGAAAGGTTCCCGACCAAAAGAACCCATTGTTTAAGTTATGATCATAAGATGACAAAATTGCTGGATGGGGTCGTTCAAGTATAAAAGCAGTTTTAAAACCTATACTTTTTTTAAAGGGGACATATTATGAAAATCACTAAAAAAGACTCAAATACTTTTTTAAGTGCTATATTGGGTCCCCAGTGCTTCTATTTAAAAAAGAACAACCCAGTCACTTAGCTTAGGTTAACCATTCTCTGCAAGCATGTGAAAAAATAGGTCATTGTAACTTGGCTCCCCTTGTGATGTCAGAAGAGGATGTTATTATAATAATACCACCCCTTAATCTACACTATCCAACCACGGCATTGCCATTTAGTGCAGAGAAAAAGAAAAAGAGAGAAACTAATTGAATGACAACACAATTGAGTTTCAATTTCAACAAACCACTGTTATGGCGATCAATGTTTGCATTTTATCCATTTATTTGCATTTAAAAGGCAACGCCCAAAAATTACACATTTTTGCTCACACCCACTCAACTTATACCAAAATTGTATTGATACCTCACTTCATACCCAAATTCATATCATTCAGATTAAAACAGACAAAATGGTAAATGCTTTCTTATTTATGTCTCTATAGCTTAAAGCATCTGCTAAATAAATAAACTTAGCTATAAATTATTAAAGTCACAATGAATTTGAAATTAAACTTTTTTTAATATTGTGGTATTTCTTACAAATTGCTTATATGTAAGCTTTGTTTTTTTTTATTCACGTGACCTCATAATCTTTAATCAAAAACGCAAATCTCCTCCCCTCCTCAAACCATCTCTCTTTACTTCCGATCACGAGGAATGGCATGAGGGCTGGACCCAGGAAAAGATCAGCAATTAGCAACATGACTCAACTTTCAACGATCCAATCAGTTCTCATTGGACAAATTCAAGTCCCGCCCTACCTTTTATTCTTATTTCTGAAGCCATTTTACGCGATATACATCATGATGGGGAAAATGAGACGATCGCTACTTCCGTTTCATTGTGACTATAAAAGGCGCTCTGTTTGCCAATGTTCGCTATTTAAAGTAATTGCATTCTTAAGTTCTGTTCACGTTCAGGCCATACATCTCATTGCAATTCGTACTCATTTCACAAGGTGGCTAATACGTATAAACTCACATGACTACATTTGTACACTTTTGTACGATTTGCTTTCGCCCAGTGATGTTGTGTTAAGGGGCGTGGTTAGTTGTGGATAATCTTTATTGTTTTTTTTTCTAATAATCTATATGATAATCTATATGATTTTGCCAACACGTAACATACATACAAAAAAACTGTATTTTATGCACGTTTACTATATGGTTTTGTATAGATTTTTTTTTCTAAACATTTACATACAAAGTGGTTGTCCCAAGATATGACCTGCGCTAGGTCAATGTTATGTTTGTATGAAAATTTAAAATGGTTGTAAATAACTTGAAATGTGTAGAATTTGACAAACTTTGTTAAAACAAAAAGTTTTCTTCCTGTCCAACAAAAGAATTTTACCACCATCAGGAAAGTGTTGTTGTCTCTACGGACTAAGGTGATTCATTTTTAAATTCCTTGGCCTTAAAACACACGAATCTCATTTCCTGTGTGAAAATTGATGCAAGATGGTCATTTGGTGCTAAGTATACCCAACTCTATTTCTCGGTTTGAAAGTTATTGACGTTTACTTGAAGTTGGCACCGTGTCTGTGATTGTCTATTATGTAACCAAAGTGACTTTAGAGTTTAAACATGTATCTTATGCAGTGTTTAAGCAGAGGTTGTGGTGGGTCAGACAGTGATTTTGGAGGCCCTTGAGAGAAACATTCCTACTGGTTGTCAGGACTGTAAACCTGCTGACTTGTTCACACTGTATGAGAATGGTGAACATCTGTTCCTAATTTTATAGCCTTTCAATTTCTATCTTTTTCTGTTATGGTTTTGAATTGTGTAAACAGGCTGAATCATTCTCTGCAATTAATAAGCACTACACTTTCTGCTTATAACACTAAACAGCTTTTATTATTTTATACTTACAACTAATATTTTATTATTAATGTACGTCATTCTTTGTTGTTTGGGTGAATCAATTGGTCAACGCTGGGCACAGTGCCATATTGTGACGTGAGGAATATAATAGCTTTTATATCATTTATTATTATGTCAATACTAACCAGACCTTCCTTATACCCTGATGTTGCATGTGGAAAGCAGAGGATGGGATACGACAGGACAGGAGAAGGTAGAATAAGATATGATAGGAGAAAAGAGAATAGCAAAGGATTGAATAGAAGAGAACAGGATTGGACCGGAGAAAATAGCATAGAATAGTGGAGGAGAGAATAGGACAGGAAAGGATAAGAGAGGACAGAATTGGAAAGGAAAGATAAAAAAGGATATGTTATTATATGATATGCTAGGATGGAATAGGACAGGATCGGATTGGACAGGAGAAGATAGGATAGGGGAGGAGAGAATAGGACAATACAGAATAGGACCAGAGAACGTAGAATATGATAGGAGAGAATAGGACAGGATTGGCCAGGAAATGATCATATAGAATTGGACAGGAGAAGATAAGATAGAATAGGAGAGAATAGGACAGGAGAAGGTGGAATAAGATAGGATTGGACAATAGAGTAGAGAATATGACAGGATCGTATAGGAGAGGACAGGATAGGACAGGAGAAGATAGGATAGGGGAGGACAGGAAAGAATAGGACAGGATCAGATAGGAGAGGACTGGACAGGAGAAGATAAGATAGCATAGGACAGAATAGGACAGGATTGAATAGGTGAGGACAGGATTTGACAGGAAAGATAGAAAGGTGGGATAGGATATGATGGGATGGGATAGGAGAGAATAGGACAGGATCGGATAGGAGAGGACAGGATTAGACAGGAGAAGATAGAATAGGATAGGTTAGGAAAGGATAGGATAGGACAGAAGAGAATAGGACAGGATCGGAGAGGACTGGATTGGACAGGAGAAGATAGAATAGGAGAGAAACGAAGAGGATAGGATTGGACAGGAGAAGATAGAAAAGGAGAGGACAGGAGAAGGTAGAATAGGAGAGGAGAGAATAGGATAGTATCGGATAGGAGAGGACAGGACAGAAGAAGAAAAGATAGGATGGGATAGGAGAGAATAGGACAGGAGAGGAGAAGATAGGATAGGATCGGACTGTAGAGGAAAGAATATGACAGGATCGGATAGGAGAGGACAGGATTTGACAGGAAAGATAGAAAGGGTGGGATAGGATAAGATATGATGGGATAGGAGAGAATAGGACAGGATCGGATAGGAGAGGACAGGATTGGACAGGAGAAGATAGAATAGGATATATTAGGAAAGTATTGGAGAGAATTAGGGGTGCAACGGGTCACAAAACTCACGGTTCGGATCATATTACGGATTTTGAGGCACGGATCGGATCATTTTTCGGATCAGCAAAAAAAAAGTATGGGAAAATTCTAATAACAAATCAAGAAATTACAAACATTTATAAAAAGAACAAGGTTGCACATTAAGTAAGGTCTAAAATCATTAGTTACAGAAATCAAATGAATAATAACACTGCATTTATTGTATTAATTAAATGTAATTATTATTTTTTTAAAGCTTCAGAAGTGATTTTCTCTTTGTCTTGGGTTGTTTGATTAACATTAATGACACAGACTTAAGTAGGTCAATTGAGCTTACTGTCTCTTTAAGACCAAATGTGCACAGACTGCATCTCTCTGTTTGTGCACTACCGAGTCCCCTTAAACGAGCGCACAGACACAGACAAAGGGTGAATTACAGACGGCGCAGCATTACAGTCGTCCCACATAAAAACGTTACGTTGTTTTTCATTGCTCTATTAGCCAAATGTATTTTAATACACTACAGTATGAGAGAGAGTAGCGCAACTCTCTGAAATTTAAACATCAAGAGTTCTGATCTTTGAAGGATGATTACGTCTTACTGTGCATTCAGACCGCCACCGGCGAGAGCGTCAAAGTGTCCGGAAGTGATTCATTTTCAATGAGAGCCGGCAGCGAGCTCCGGCGAGCAGCGGCGCGGCGCGTCATGTACAGCGTGAGCGTCGAGGAGAGTTGAAATCAGATCAACTTTATGGTAATGAGATATGACGCGGTTCGGCGGCGAACCAATCGGAAGGCGGAAATGTTCACCGGCAACCAATCGGAAGGCGGAAACCTCCGCCTGAGAGGAGTTCAGAGAATGCATTCGAGCGTCAGAGCGTCCACTACAACTTTTCTAAGCGTCGTTGTATGGGCAGCCAGAGCTTTTACTCGAGCTGGACCGGACGCATTCAACCGCACGCGTGCGTTTGTGCGCAAAGTAAACTGATCACTTTAGCGCCGTTTTGCAGTTAAACTGTTTAAAATCACTTGAATGTTAACATTTGCAAACCTTTATAACACTTACAAATTATAAACTTTCCCTATTTAAATTTGCGTATTAATCCGCGAATCACATGCGAGCCGAACCGTGGGTCGTGATCCGTACGGATCACGGATCAACTGCGATCCGTTGCACCACTAGAGAGAATAGGAAATGATTAGAGAGGAGAAGATTGAAAAGGATAGGTTAGGATAGGATAGAAGAGAATAGAACAGGATCGGATAGGAGAGGACAGGATTGGACAGGAGAAGATAGAATAGGAGACGACAGGAGAAGGTAGAACAGGAGAGGACAGGACAGGAGAAGATAAAATAGGATGGGATAGGAGAGAATAGGACAGTATTGGATAGGAGATGACAGAATAGGACAGGAGAAGGTAGGATATGACGTAGGATAGGACAGGAGAGAATAGGACAGGACAGGGTGGGAGAGGACAGGAGAAGATAGGATAGGATGGGATGGGATGGTATAGGATAGGACAGAATCGGACAGTAGAGATAAGGACAGGACATAACATAGGATAGGATAGGAGACAGCACAGGGCAGGATAGAATAGAATAGGATAGGATTAGACAGGACAGGATAGAAGATGAGAGGACAGGATTATATAGGGCAATATAGGATTGTATAAAAAAGATGGTATTTAAATAATCTCTGGGAGGATAAATCACAAAAAACTAGGGCTGTCAAAATTAACCTTTAATTACGCGTTAACGCAAATTCCTTTTAATGGCACTAATTTTATTAACATGATTAACGCAACACTCTTGGTCCAGCCTATAGTTGTATTAGGACGCAGCCTTACTGTGACCCGTTCTGTCTAAATGAGTAAGAGGTTTTCATAAAAATAAGAACATTAAGCTCTTGTCTAGCAAATCCAATGCTCTAAATAGTCATTAAACATCTAAAATGATTTATTTGTATGTTTTCTGAGAGGTGAACCATAAAAGATCTAATGCAAATATGGGTCTCCATCCACATATTTTGGTTTCGCTTTTAAAGCATGCAGAAATGTAAAAATAAATTGCAGGACTTGCTTGATGTTAAAAGGGTTATTAAGAGAGATAAAGTTCGGAACCTGATTAATGTTTAAAGAGTTATTAAAAGCGACAAGACTCAAAAACAATCTTCCTCGCATGCACACAGAGGCACGAGTGTCATGATTCTGTCCTCTTGTCCCTAATTTTATTATTAGTCTTGAGGCAGGATCATGACAGGACCATGTTTTTTGTGAAAGAACTGGCTTCGTTTATTCAAGCCATGTGCTTTCTGACTCGTCTCCTGACCCCGCCCTCATTTCCTCGTTAATCATTCCATTATTGTTTGAGTCATGACACCTGTTCCCCTCTTGATTTGCTTCTTTATTTAATGCCCTTGTGTTTGCTGTCCTGTGCTTGTTGGTTTTGTATCTTTAATGCAGACCTGCCAACCTGTACGCATTTTGCGTAGCAGCCGGTACTCATTTTAACCTCAAAGTACGGTGGTATGATTTGTCACTCTAAACTACGCAAAAACTTATAGATTTAACTTAATCCTATGAAGTAGGCGGTCTCGCGGGCTCCGTTTCATAACGTGCACGTGACCGCAAGATGCGCTAACATTACTTCTGATTTGTAAATTAGCATATTTTATAATTGAGCGCTTACGAAAAAGGACCATGATTTTACCATAGGGCAGAGCATCCAGTTTGAGTCAAATAAAAACAGAAAGTTCATTCTCAGTGAAGGGAATCCACCTGACATCCGAGTGAAGCAGAGGATTGTTGATTGAAAAGTTGATTTGCTTATTGAAAGTCGAGACTTCCATTTCCATTCAGCAGCATTCAGACTTATTGTGGTATTATTAATTTCAAAGCTTAAAAAAACAAAACACCTATGATTGCTTACTATACAGTACATTTCAATTAGAAGATAAGTGGGCATTAGTGGATGTTAGTGGACTTTTCTTGACTAGAATAAGTTAAAATGGTTATTAATAAAATTCTTATCATTAGTCTTGGTCTATTAGTGTCACTTGTCTTATACGTTTATTCCAAAATATTCTAAATTCCCCACAGCAGTCACACATCAGTGGAATTCAGTCAGACAGATTTTCCCCATTAGACACACTTGCAGCAAATATTTGTGTGCAAACAATAATGTGTGCGTGAGAATGTATATGTGTACAAATGTGTTTTTGTCATTGTGAACAATCTTTTCTATTTACTGTCAAAGCTAAACATCAAAATGTACATTCAAGAAAATCTCAATCCTTTACTGTTTGCAATACTTGCTACGCATTACTGTAATATGTGCTGTGAAATGTCATTTTTATTTTGCATTTGATTTATTTCTGCAGAGGAGAAATGACATTAAACCTAAATTTGACTTTAATATGAGCTGCAGTGAAATGTCATTTTTAATCAAAATCCCATGGCCCAACTACCTACTGCAGGAATAGACTTTCACTGGAGTCGTAACCCCATCAGTACTTGTTAGAATTTAAAAATGTGTTTATTATCGGTTTACTGTATGAGCTGACATACAGCTGTCTGATGGTCAAATATTGCTTTAACCATTAGCATTCATTCCTTGTAATGCTAACCACTTGCAACATGCAAGATAGCAACAGTCAAATCCAAAAGGCCAGGGGTTCAATCCTAGGGAACGCACTGATAAAAAAAAAAGTAAAAATTAAATGCATTGTATGTTACTTTGGATAAAAGCATTTGCAAAAATGAATAAAATACATTTTAATCCTTAATGACCAATGGAATTCCCATTATTTAAATGTATGCATTTGGCAGATGCGTTTATCCAGTGCATCTTTCAGTGCATTTAAGGTATGAAATGTTTATCAGTATTTGAAGAGTTTGGTTCCAAAACGCAATAAATCCATTTTGACAAATTTCGGTAAAAACGTGTTTTCTATACCAAGAAAGTGACAAGATGAAAACCACTATTTTCTGTTACAAACTTTCACATAGCATCTTTATGTTATATAAATATAAAAAAATCAAATCCATAACTTGATTGTCAAAGATTTATTATAAAAAGTAATTATTTTTTCAACAAAATGCAATAAATCCATGGCAAGTTTTTTTTCCAAAATTCTATGAATCTATTCAATCAATGTATAAATGTGCATTTATTTTTGCCATGTTATATTCATTTAGTTAAACAGTTGTATACACTGATTTAAAAAAATAAACATTAATGGCATTAATCAAAACACTTACTTTGTCATATTAGGAACACTGTCATTGCTGCGCGGTTATACTTGACGTCGTGGCTTAACATTTTTCACAGCAATCAGCTGTGATTCTCGTTGACTTAAAAATTATGGAAAGTTTTTCATAAGATCCCCTGGGGTCAATGTGTTAGCACATGAGAAGCTTGATGCTGTCAGGAGAACAAGCGATCGTCTCCCGAGTGCCTCTCACGTAAATTATTAGATGTTGATGGCTTACATTTCTTTCCTGTCACAGAAAACCATCACAGGTTTATCAATGCTGTTAAAGTATTATTTTGTTTTTGTTTGTTTGTTGATCACGAAGTACAAAGTAGATGAGGAATACCAGGACTCCGTGTACTCAGCGCGCCGCCATTGTTTGTTTACATTGCGTGGAATGGTGCGCTGTAATTTGTGGAGCGGATTTATTGCATTCTGTAGAAAAAGAGGAGTGGCGTTTATTGCGTTTTGGGAAAAAAGGGAGAAAAGATGACAGAATAACACGGTGGATATTGGATTTTGCGTAAAATTAAGAATTTACCTTTAAAAATTTACCTGATATAATACTGATTTTGGCAGTAACTCATTTTTTTCAAAAATGGTGTTTATTGCGTTTTGGAACCAAACTCTTCATTTGTTCCCAGGTAATCAAACCCACAACGTTCATCAAACTTACATCAACCATATATGATAGGGTATAACATTGTACAACATTTCAATATGTTTATACCCAAAAAGGTACAAAAATTAATATTTGAGGATATCACCCAAAAGGTACAGTTTAGTACCTTTTTTCTGACAGTGATATAAATGGAAAGGTCCAATCTTTGTGCTATGTCGCCATCTGCTGGACAGATTTGTTTATTTAGCCAATAAAAGAAAGAATTTGCGTGTTATTTAGTGCAAGTATCATATTCAGAATCTTAAATAATAAACATACATTTTAACATGCTTTATGATGGTTTGTGTTTTAGTCTAGTGCGTGGGATGTCTTCGTGGAAGTATTATGAATAATATGCTGCAACGAGGAAATTGCATTATATGTTTGTTACAATGTGTGTGTGTGTGTGTGTGTGTGTGTGTGTGTGTGGTTGTGTGTGTGTGTGTGTGTGTGTGTGTGTGTGTGTGTGTGTGTGTGTGTGTGTGTGTGTGTGTGTGTGTGTGTGTGTGTGTGTGTGTGTGTGTGTGTGTGTGTGTGTGTGTGTGTGTGTGCGTGTGTGTGTGTGTGTGTGTGCGTGCGCTTGTGCATATGTGTGTGTGTACATATGTGCCATATATTGTTCATCTAACCAAACCTGATAGGAGAGATTGAGGCTTGTTGTCATAGGGAAGCTTACATTTTTAAAAGAAAGTGTACAAAATGTCAAACCACTGTTTTGCTATTTAAATCACTTTTTGAAAAAAAAAATGACAACTTGTCCAACCTGACATTATGGGAAATACCCTTGTTCAACAATAATACAAATGTACTTTCATTATTCTTGATACTAACTGTATCTGAAATTCCAGTGTGTTTACTGTAAACTGTCAGACAAAATGTTTTCAAAAGGTTTTAATATATAGGGGAGCGGGGCACAAAGTCTCTACCATTCAAAAAATATTTAAGTTAGATTAATAATTTTTTACACAATCATCACACACATCTCTGCTACAAGTGAACACTTAAAGTTTGTTTGTGTGACCTACCGTTATCATACAATTACAGTGAATGTGACAGGAGTGCAAACTTTACAACTTACCCCATAGGTGGGGTTTTATTGTAACAAACAGAGAGTTTGTTATAACACCTGCTAGAAAATTGAGTTTAAACACAAATAATTCAATCAAATTCTGTCTATATACTAAAGGTGGATATTGTTTAAATTTCTGCCTATAATAGATACCCACACGTTTATCCATTCATGATCCTTCATCTAACCATCAATGCATATAAATAGATTTTTTGAAAGGGCTGCACATTTAAGACAAAAAAATCATAATTGTGAGTTATTTCCCCTGATATTGTATTAACAGTTATCATTTTGATGAATAGTATTTACATTGTTTTCATTTCATTATCATTATATACCTGAGGCTTCATTGTAACACTGTGTGACAACTAACCCTTCTGTGTAAAATGTTTTCAATCCTAGTTATCAGTTACTAGTTGCTGACATGTTTCAAAATGCTGTTATGTTTTCGGTAACAAGACAGTGATTAAAATAATTTAAGGTTGGATTTGGTAACTTACACACCCAACTCAGAAATCGAAAAAATGTTACTTCCATGCCTCCGAAACACTCTTTGTTCAATATCTTAAACAAAACACATCAAAACTTTTCACAAATTCACAGGAAATCATCTTCTGACAGTAAGAAAAAGGCCAAAAGCACAGATTGCTCAGCCTTGTATAAATATGTGAAGTAGCTGTGTTACAATTAACCCTGCGTTAGTTTGTGCCCCCCCTCACCCCGTATAAATTTGGTACCAATATGTAACTTTGACGATCTAATAAACTCTTGAGGTGCGAAAGGGTATCATTTCATCTCATGTAAGATGGTTTTGAACAAGATGTTTGTAACCAACATACAAATGCTAGAGAAAACACAATTGGGTACACTTTTAAAATGTCTGTAGAAATTACATTATTACTGGCAGCTTTATATTTATGCAACAGCTTGTTCAAAATTAAATAATTATTACACATTAACAAGGCTTTATCTTTACACACTGCAAAAAATGACTTTCTTACTTAGTATTTTTGTCTTGTTTTTAGTACAAATATCTAATAATTCTTATATCAAGATTATTTTTCTTGATGAGCAAAATTAAAATAAGAAAATAAGTTTTGTCAATAAAATATTTTGACGAATTTGTGAATAAAACAACAAGCAAAAAATATGCCAATGGGGTAAGTGTTTAAGAAAAATGTTCAAGATTTTTTGCTTACCCCATTGGCAGATCTTCTTGCTTGTTTAATCCACAAATTCACTTACATTTTTTTTTTATATTTTATCGACGTATTTTTTTTAAGTTATTTTGCTCATCAAGAAAATGCATCTTGACTTGAGAATGTTTTGATATTTGTGCTTAAAACAAGACAAAAATACTAATGAAGAAAGTAAATTTTTGCAGTGCAGTATAAAACTAAAATAACAGCCTCATGCAAAGCATTCTGGGAACCAATTTAGTACATTTTGTCTAAAAAAAAAACTAAAAAAAAGATTGATGAGGATTTCTGGTTCCCAGAATGCTTTGCATGAGGCTGTTATTTTAGTTGTATTCTGTAAAGACAAAAAAAACTTGTTCATGTTTAATGTTCACACAGCAAAAAATGATTTTCAATAAAAAGAAAATCTTTGTATTTTTGTCTTGTTTTCAGTAAAAATATCTAAAAATTCTTAAATTAAGATGCTTTTTTTGAAGAGCTAAATGACCCAATAAAATAAGTCTAGTTTTTAGACCAAAAATATCTAAGCAAAAAATCTTGAACATTTTTCACTAAATTGAAAACAAATTCAAGAAAACTTTGCTTTCCCCATGGGAGCAGATTTTTTTGCTTGTTTAATCCACAAATTCATTTTTTGTCTTAAAACTAGTTATTTTGCTTATCAAGAAAATGCATCTTGACTTGAGAATGTTTAGATATTTGTGCTTAAAACAAGACAAAAACACTAAGATTTTTTTTACTTGAAAATCATTTTTTTTGCAGTGCATTTAACTTTGAACAAACTCTTGCCAGTAAATAACATCAATTTAAATCTACAGTAAGTTACTGGCAAACATCTGCATAACTAGAGCAAATTTTTCACAGCTTCATTTTATCTCAAATATTGAATGAGACGGTTTCAACTAGCCTCGGTCTCCCTTACAGTACATGCAACCCACTCTTACTTACTTTTTCAGATTTCAAAACAACTTCTGCAGTAACAAAAATAGCACCATCTCCATGTTTACTCAACACTTAGTCAGTTTGGTATATGCTTCAGCCATAGCAGGCTTGCCTTATTGAAAAACAGGCTGTATCTCAGCCACAATCTCTGTCACGCTTACCACCACCAGCCTGCAGAAGATCAAACAGTTTATTTCCTGGAAAGAAGAAGAAGAAGAAAAAACAGAAATCATATGAAAAAGATTCAAAGTAAGGCATTACATAACATGCTTTTCATGTGGGTCAGCCAATATAACCTTTCTATCCCAAAACAGCTTTGGGTTTTTAAAAAATGACGTATTTTAATTCAGGCATTTTTCTGCCCATCTAATCCCGAATTCCATGGCATCCGAAAAACAAACAGCTATTCATTATCATGTGTGACCTGCCGATGGTAAACACATTTTTTCCACCCGAGTGCAGTGAGAAAATCAACCCAGCAAGAGGCGCTCGAGGTAGGTGGGCCGCGCGCCGTCTTTACGGGGACGGCTTCACAAATCCGAGAGGACAGTCCAAACATTCAGTGGGCGGAAAGGGGTGGGGGAATCGGAAGGGCATGTTGGTACAGTTTGTGCCTGTTGAAGGCTTGACTCATTGCATTTGCAGTCCTGGGTGGTCATAAATGTACGGTCCATTGTTTAATGTCTGTATGTGTGCTCCCTCTTTATAATTGTCCTAACGTGTGTGCCAGAATCGGGTTAACACGGTTCTTTTGTGTCCTCCTCTTTGGGCCAGAAGAGCTCTGTAATTGTGGTAATAATTGAGACTGTCACAGATTATACTTCAGCAAAAAGCCTTTTCTTGTTTCATTAGAGAACCAGACCACCAACATCCAAACAAACCGAGCTTGCTGTCCCGTACATCTCCTGTTTGTTTGAGCCGCAGGATAATAGGAAGATTTGAAGGCTCTATGTTTAAAATGTCCTGCTCAGTATGAATGGGAATTCCCAGCATCAGTTCCTGGAAAGACTTAAAATGCGTACAAAATACCAGTTAAAATTAACTTTAGTGTTTAATGTTGTGGAAAAGTGGATGGATGCAAGACGGTTTAAAAACTGCATCAACAATGAAATAAATTCATGGATTAAAACCTAGACAACAAAACAGAGTCATATGTAATGTAACATTTGTCTGTAGACTCAGTGTCTAGACATGTAGGGAATGGCCTGTTATTTGGACTAACCTATGATGTGTCATTCACTGAGCGGTATTCACACTCTCATGTCTTTCAATGTACCAGTGCACTTCACTCTTTGTGTTTTTTGTTTGATGGAAACATCCCAAAACAGTTACTGAGTGTTTGAATTAGAATTGCTCTGAATAAACCTAAACCCGTCATTTGAGCTATGACTCAAAAGTGTGGGACATCAGAGTAATATCATCTAAACCACAGACAGAAATCCAAACCCGAGATCATTTCAAAGAAATGAATAAAATTAAAGCCACAATATGTAAGATTTTGTAATATCCAAAAACACTTTCACAGTGTAATATATTTACTGCAAGTCATGTACTTACATATCCCAAAAAGTTCTCAAGGATTTGTTACTACAGAGAAATAAAATACTGTTTTAAATAACAGCTCGTCCCTTGTTTCCCTTGTAATTGTCAGCCCTAAAAAATCCTTTCAGAGGCAGCAACCCAAGGCAGGAAGGCATCATAGCACATCCGAACTATCCCCTTAACACATTAAATTAAGTACAATGATGTTACAATGTTGTGACTGCTGAGTTAGCGCTATATGCTAGTTAATGCTATATGCTAGTTAATGCTATTTGCTAGCTAATGATATATGTTAACGTTTAGGCTGAAGGACTTTTGACGTTACAGTTACGTTTTGTAGGTCCATACTGAAAAAACACAAAAGTAACACTCAGAAGGGTCCACTAACAATCGCCAAACAATTGACTGTATCTTCATCTGATACAGACTCAAACATAAGATCTGTTTACACACACACAGAGCTACTGAAATGAACTGCTCTGAGAAACAGCCAATCAGAGCAGAGCTCAACGTTATTCTTCTTCTTCTTCTTCCGTTTTAATGGCGGTTGGCAACTAACTTTAATAGTGCATTACCGCCACCATCTGGACTGGAGTGTGGTACTAGAGTCTAATCTTCCTCAAAAATATGAAACAAACAAATATTCAAAATAAAGAAAATAAATAAATAAATAATAATTAAATAAATATATATATGTGTATATATATTTATAATATATATACACACAACAACCAAACAAAACAAAACCAAATTAAATTCTTTTAATTAGTCCTGTATTCCTCAAAAAGCCAATTACATACTTAAAACAAATTCCACCTGAGCTTCTCAACGTTATTATTTATGACCCTTTCACATAAGGTAATTATATTCTGGGGGCAAATCCTAGGGTTGTAAATGGACATGTAAAACTGACTCTGGATAATTTTTGCACTTAATAAAGCCACATACCTTCTACATTTGAACATTATTTCAATGCATTCTTTGGCACCTTTAATAAAATATGACTGTTGTATATAATTAACAATAAAAACAAAATTTTATTTTAAGCATTGTGTATGATTTACCACAACAATCAATGAAAAGTAATGTACGAGTTCATAGGGCATGTGATATGATGACATCACATTAGTGGTTCTGCAAGCGGTAAACAGACTTTGTGAGACAACAACACTTATTTACTCAGTCATTTTAAGCCATTACACACACCAATTGTTGTTCTTAAGGGCAATTTAACATTTTGAGCAACATAATAGGTAGTCGCATCAGTTATGGGATTGTAAAAGAACATTTATTTTTTGTGGAAAATACAATAGATAGACAGACAGACGTGGGAAACCCACATACAGGCATAAACATACAGTACAACACAAAATAAAACATTAAACAATAAATAAAGTCTGCAAAAAATATACACAGACATATAAAGTTTTATTGGACGCACATGCGTTGTCGCAGTTACGTGTCTGAACTGAACTTAAGTTCCGGTCTTGGTTTGTTTAATGGTGTTCAGTGGTTAAACTGAACTCTTGAACAAATACCTCATCGAAAATAAATGTTTTGGTTTCCTAAAGAGGAAGGAAGATGTCAATCATGGATTACTGCTATTTGAAGGGAGGTTTGTCATCCGATCTGTAGTTAAGATTGCTACATTATAGGTATAGTTCATTTTACACAGTAACGTTAGCTAAGTATAGTATTTGATACGCTTTAGCTATGATTTGAACTAAGGGCAAAAGCGTTCAGGCTTGTCATTTACTTTTAATGTGTGACGTCATGCATTGCTGAACTGAATTGTAGATCTGTCAACGTCACGTCACTGCCTTTGCTCGCGACAGAAGTTGAACATTTCTCAACTTTTCAAGCGTCAACGCGTCAGCCAATCAGATCACCTTATCCTAGTGCGAGCCAACCGATTACATTTATGCAAGACCGGAGCATGTGTTGCGACCACTGTGATTGGCTGTTTGCCACGCTTCAGACAAACCCTTCGTCAAACGTTAACGATTTCGCCCTGAATGTGTGAACGTACCATAATCTACTTGTTGTTTATTTAGCTTGTTATCAGAAATAATTTACTCTAAAAGGACTTTGTTGTTACTGATTCTTTGTTGAGTTTACCGGAAATTACGTTTGTTCCACGAAAGCTGTTTGTTTATGTTGTTACTGCTGAAACCGTCTATACATTATATTAAAATTGTGATTACTTTAGTACAAAGATATAATAATACAAATCTGGTATAATCATAACAGCGTAATCAGTTGAAAAAAAACCCAATACAAATACCATTACAAAACTCATTTATGTGTTGTTGTCTTATTCCCTTAGGATTTAATATTATAACATCAGGTAAACATTCCACCAACAGCACACATTACTAGAAGAGACCCACAGAGACCATTATAGTTTTGATTAAAACCAATACAATTCCCATTATAACCATTAAATCCATTAGAATGTGCTGGTGTCTATTGTGTTTTTCAGCAGGGACACTCAGTCTCTCTTCAGTTGTTTATATCCAATCCTAGCAGCGACTCCCAATCCCGTCCGGTGTCGTGTGTTTGTGTGTGATCCAGTCCGCGTTTCCCAGCACACCTCCGTCCAGCGTAACGTTAACCTACTATGTGTGTGAGTGCACGAGAGAGATCGAGTCTTGTTTACAACGGATTCAGATCGCAGGATTTACTCCACGAGTCCACATCATTCATATCTCCCAAATCAACACAGATCCCGGCCTGCAAACCTCGTGTGATCTCCGTACCGCTGCTTAAGGATATATGAAGCGGTCAAATCTCAGACTGCGTCGGGTGGGAGGCTGAGGAGAGACCATTTTAAATCCTGCTCGGATATTATTTGCCATCTTTCTGAGTTTATCCACCGATTTCAGGCCTTTAGGACGCGCTGGATACGCACTATAATAGATCACACACACACGCGTGCGCGCTGGTTTTAGTCA
This sequence comes from Paramisgurnus dabryanus, assembly GCF_030506205.2. Classification (NCBI taxonomy): domain Eukaryota; kingdom Metazoa; phylum Chordata; class Actinopteri; order Cypriniformes; family Cobitidae; genus Paramisgurnus; species Paramisgurnus dabryanus. The sequence goes on along the minus strand of NC_133338.1, from coordinate 3,887,571 downwards.
GCGGTTCTAAACTGGTTTCACTGGACTACAGCTAAAACCAGTCAACAGGGAGATCTGCAACGTGTTATTATTCACTCGAAATGGATTATCGAAATGCGGATTCGGACTCCTTCACGCGTTTTCCCGGGTTATTTGCGCTTATATCGCAGACTAAATAATACGAATTAAATTCCGAGTGCGCAAGAATCAGCGCGGGCGAATCCGCCTCATGGTGAAGCCGGAGCGGTGTGCGTCTGTTGGATCGCTCGTCGTCGTCGGGGCGTCTAGAGGTTCATCAATTCCCTCAAACACGCTGAAGATAAAATAAATTGATGCTATTTCAATATTCCCAGCTCGTATATTATTATTTTTCACCTTGCTAAAGAGGAACCAAGCTGGATAATTCAACCTCGAGTACATCTTTTTGACTTTTTAGATTACTCTTTGGTCTTGTTTTTGTATAGGAATGAGGTGTAGCAGACTGAAGAGACACTGGACCTTGTGTTGTGGTCTGGTGCTGGTCCTGTCTGCTCTGTGCCATGGAGAAAGTAAGTTTAATAAGGATTACATCATCACATTATAACATAAAACATCAAGAGCTTCGCTTTCATTCTGCTTTTTAAAGTCTTTGGCCTTATTTTGCCTTGTTGTAAACTTTCATGCCGCAGGAACACTGGATCAGATTCCCGATCGATTTTAAACCGGTTTATGGTTTGTTTAGTTATTTTCCAGCTTTTTTCCCACCGTAAAGGCAACAAAAGTGAAAGAAAAAGACAAACATTTATATAATACACACAGACACAAGGATACAGATTTTTGTGTATACACACGCACGCACAGATATACAATCCACACAGATAGACACACACACATATTATCTGTCACAGGATTAGCGCTTGAATGTTTTGGCTATGCAAAATCAAAGAACACAAAGTCAGCTGAGGTCATAAAGTCAATCTTAATATCAGATCCTACAATTCAAGAAACATTTTATTGTTTACTATAATAATAACATAATCATATAAAACAGGAAAATATATGTAATAGGGTGTCTTTATTAGTACTACATTCAGCATAAATGCCCTTAAAGCCAAACTTGAATCCCATCATGTTATTATCATATCCCATTTTGGATAATGTCCCAGCGTTTAATAAGCCAGCAGTTTATTCGGAAAGTTAAGCAAGTTGAGACCAGAGTAACTTGTGCTAGTCATCATGAGGTAAGTTGTTTACCTGAATATTCAGTCCCGTATGCAAATCTGCCACCTGTGTGTCTCATACTTACTGTACATCAGACTTTAAACTGTAGGAGGTTATAATGTTCAGGCATGTGTGTTGAGCTTTGCTTTTGTTCGTTGTGAGTCATTTTTTACACATTTTTATTATCTCTGTTCCTGTGTGCATACATATTGGTTGTTTTGGACCTAGTTTTTGTAAAGATGATAATCAAGGAGAGCTGTGAAAGCAGATTAACCACATCAGTTTGACTAACTTTAATGTGGAGGATTGTTGACATATCTCCTATCATCATGTAGTGTAGATAAGAGCGAAACAGTTATTGAAATAGCTGGGCAGGGCTGTAAGGTTTGTAAAACATGTTTGCGTTACCAGTAGAGGAAAGTGATTTTTATAAGTCATGATAGTACAGGAGGAGGCGCGCTTGTTATTCCGTAAAAGTGTCTTGTGTTTTTGCTATGTTGAGGAAATTGTTAATCATTTTGCTTAGTATATTATTTACTGTTGAATATTAACTTTTACACACAAACCATTGGGAAGTAAACTTTTACATTTGTGCATTTATGTAAAGAAAACTACATTGCATTTAAGGTGTAATTTCAGCCTGATCTCATCGGAATTCATACGTATTTTACGAATTGGCTAATTCGTACGAATTCAAAGTGAATCGAACAAAAACGTACGATTATTAGAAACGCAATCACAAAACCCCGCCCCTAACCCCAACATATCGGGGATGAAAGCAAATCGTACAAAAATTAACGAATGTGGTCGTACAAATTAATATGAATTAACCACCTCGAAAAAAAATGCAGGAATTCCGTAGGAAAGTGATTTTTATAAGTCTTGATATTACAGGAGGGGTGTTTGCTTGTTATAGATGGATTTCAGTCACGTGACCTTTTACATCATGCCGCCATCTTTAGGACCTACCGAGTACCAGTAGGCTATTGACAAGCATTGGCTACCTTGCTACGATTTACGGATTTCTTATCTTTTACTGTCTATGATTCTTACGGATACAGTAAAGGGCTACGAAAGACAACATGTCGCATCTCGACTGTCATGAAAATAAACGCTACTTTAAAAAAATATATCCTGGTTAGGGTGTGATGCCTTCTCGATCCCTGATGCGTTCTTCCAGCCGCTGTCCGCTGCTACCGAACTACCACTATTTTACAACATAAGAAGGCGCGACACAACATGAAACTTTGCTCGAAGTATCACCTGGATCTCTACACATGAACGCGAGCATTGAGAACATTGTTTGTGTACACAGAGTTTACTAAAAATAAAGGTTTTGTACAACTGACTTTGGCTGTTATGGTGTCCGCTTGTCATCTCTGCCAGACGTAAATAATCGATTTCCGAAGGGGAATGAATGAATATCATATGAGGCTCCTTTTTCAACCTGAAGGTCAATATTGTTTTTCACTTGCGACAAAACAACGACTTATCCGTGCATTTTTATGGAACTATGCTTTAGGAGATATCAATCTTTACAATCTTCCCTCCTTACGTCGCAATTGGAGATCGATACATCTTGACTGGGAAGAAGGCGGCGAGCGGACGCCAAATCAGTCAGTTGTTCAAAACCTTCTTTTTAGTTAACTCTGTGTTCACAAACAATGTTCTCAATGCTCGAGTTCACGTGTAGAGACATAGGCAATACTTCGAGCAAAATATCATGTTGTGTTGAGCCTTCTTAGTGTTGTTAAAATAGCGATTTTGATGCTCACAGCATATTGAAGGCATAGCTTCTAGTTCTTTTGCGACCACATCAAGTCCTTAAAATGGCGGAAGACAAGTGAGTGACGTCAGCTGATATCCATGTATTGTGTAAAAGTGTCCTGTGTTTTTGCTATGTTGAGGAAATTGTTAATTTTTTTGCTTGGTATACTATTTACTGTTAAATATTAACTTTTACACACAAACCATTGCGAAGCAAACTTTGACATTTGTGCATTTATGTAAAGAAAACTACAGTGTATTTAAGGTGTACTTTCCGCCTGATCTCATTGGAAATTGTACGTATTTTACGAGTTGGCTAATTTGTACGAATTCAAAGTAAATTGTACAAAAACATACGATTATTAGAAAAAACAATCATGAAACCCGTCCCTAACCCCAACATATTAGGGATGAAAGCAAATTGTACAAAAACAAACAAATGTGGTCGTACAAATTATTATGAATTAACCACCTAAAAAAAAAACGCAGGAATTGTGGAGAAACGGAATTTTATAAGTTGTGATAGTATAGGAGGAGGCATGCTTGTTATTCAGTAAAAGTGTCTTTGTGTTTTTGCTATGTTAAGGAAATTGTTACTATTTTTGCTTAGTATATTATTTACTGTTGAATATTACCTTGAATATTAACAAACCATTGGGAAGTAAACTTTGACATTTGTGCATTTATGTTAAGAAAACTACAATGCATTTAAGGTGTACTTTCAGCCTGATCTCATCGGAATTTGTACGTATTTTACAAATTGGCTAATTCGTACGAATTCAAAGTGTAACATACAAAAGTGTACGGTTATTAGAAAAACAATCATGAACCCCGCCCCTAACCCCAACATCTCAGGAATGAAAGCAAATCGTACCAAAACAAACAAATGTGGTTGTACAAATGATTACCAGTTAACCACTTAAAAATAAAAAAAGCAAATATTGCGTAGGAAAGTGTTTTATAAGTCATGATATTACAAGAGGAGGCGCGCTTGTTATGCAGTAAAAGTGTCTTGTGTTTTTGCAATGTTAAGGAAATTGTAAATCTTTTTGCTTTAAATTCGTACGTACTTTACGAGTTGGCTAATTCGTACAAATTCAGAGTGAATGGTCTCAGGGATGAAAGCAAATCGTACAAAAACAAACAAATGTGATCAGACAAATTAATACGGCTGTGTTGCTGCTTTTTCAATATTTGTGTTGGGTTTGAACCCATAGGTGGTGCGCTGTTAATTCAATGCTCACTCATTGGAGCTACATGGCATGCAAAATTAGTTTATTTACGAAATATTTAACAGACATATACCCAGTGTTTGTTATTCTGTCTCTTTAAAATCAATACTTTGGTAAATTTGTATAAAAGGAAAAATGCCTGCCTTCATGTTTAACCGCCACAAAATTTCCATGTTTCCAAGTAAACTGCAAATAAGACCCACTGATTCATCCATTTCATCGAAAAAAAATCCATGTTTTTAAAATAGCACATGTAAAAACAGCCGACGGTGCGACACAGAGCCGGTTCTGTTGATCGCGAGAGTAAGGAGTTTGTGTGTTTGGGTTTTACTGTTAACCCAGTGGTTTCGGTAGAGGTGCTCAGTGGAAATCCTAAGTATAACCAGTATCTCCTGTCACAGGACAGTTAAAGATATCCTCATATCTTAAGATCCAAGCAGACGTTTCTTATTGATCTGCCTTTTCATTGGATAAAACATTATGACTCCTTACTTTTGCTCATAAATAACTAGATGTAACAGTCCATCGTTACAGCGTTTCTTATAGAAAGATAATGAGGTGTTGTGGTTTAACTAGCTAAGCTTGAACATTTTTTGGAGTTTCATTTCTAAACAATGACATCAGTTTGTGACCTATTTTCACCAATGCCTCGACTCTACCTACAGTACAAGAGTGCAGTGGGAAGCTGAAATTGGGTTATCAAATGTAAACATGAGATTTGGAGAGCTTTCAAAGCAATAAAGATAGCACTGTTTACTCAACAGTGTGAAAAGTCTGATGGCGTTTATGCTGCAGCTTCCAGCACAGAGAAGGACCTTTTATTTTTTAATCAGCTTAAATCTTATAAAATACCAATGCATTTGTGTTGAAATCAGAATGTATAAAAGTGAATATTGAAAACAAATGCGCAAGTATGTATTTTTTCCCCCTATGAGAGCCATATCATTATAAGCTTGTAGGTAATGGTATCTTTAATTTTTATTTAAAGTTTAATTTGAGATCTATAATTCAGCAGCCCTGTAATTATCTTATTACACTTTATAAGATGAATTTTTCAGGGTTTTCAGCTCTCCGTAAAATTTGTAGGAACTTTCCTACGATTAGCTTGTGGGCAAATCACATTGTGCAAAATAAACATCATAATGGAAGTGAACAGGAACATGTTCTTTTTAAACATACCTGCCATTAAACAAACCTCCGTCTTGTGAAGGCTCCATCGTGGTTCATGCCACTAGTACAAGAAAAATTGAGGCGAGGTGTAACTTTTCACATGTCATTTTAGGTTTATAGTTGGTAAATGTTCGATGCGTTCATTTTTTTATTCATCACACCACCTTCAGTTGGCTTTAGTTTGCTCAATGGGTGTTTACAGTGCATACACATATTTTGAGGCATAATTTGACATGGAAATGGTCAGTGTACTTTAGAACTGAAAGCATTGTACTGTGTTTTATTTTTGTAAAAGTATTTTAGAAAAAAGTGCGTTAGGTTAAGCACTTTAAAAAGTTACTTTTTTAGTTAGTATGTTTGTCTTGTTTTTAGTACAAACTGAACAAAATGACCTAGTCTAGTTTATAGACAAAAAAACAAAAAATTGAAAAGTGAATTTGTGCTTTAAAAAGCAAAACAATATGCCAATGTCGTAAGCCATTAAAAAAAAGGTGTTTAAGAAAAAAGTTTTGCTTAAAACAAGCATTTTTCTTTAACCATTGGCAGATTTTTTTAGCTTCTTTTAAGCACATATTCACTTACATTTTATGTTTTGTTGTCAAAAAACTAGACCACTTTCGCCCAGCAAAAATAAGTACACTGCAAAAAATGATTTTCAAGAATTTTTTTTAGTATTTTTGTCTTGTTTTCAGTAAAAATATCAAAAAATTCTTAAATTAAGATGCTTTTTCTTGATGAGCAAAATGACCCAAGAAAATAAGTCTAGTTTTTAGACCAAAAATATAAAATGTAAGTGATTTTGTGCATAAAACAAGCAAAAAAAATCTATTTTTGGTCTAGAAACTAGACTTATTTTCTTGGGTCATTTTGCTCATCAAGAAAAAGCATCTTAATTTAAGAATTTTTAGATATTTTTACTGAAAAAAAGACAAAAATACTAAGAATGTTTTTTTGGAAAATCTTTTTTGCAATGTAAGAGTCATTTTTTTGTACAGTGTTGCATCCAAACCTAATGTACTTTTTAATACAAACAATTAAATTAGATTTCCAGCCAACAATAAACCAGACTTTTTTTTTCTCATATTGTGAAAGTAAGATGTTACCCTAGACTTTTAAATAGCACAGTACATGGTGTAGACTATAAAAAACCTAATAGAAAAAATCTGCCAATAGGGTAAGCAAACGTTTCTTAAAAATGTCTTACATTTTTCTTGAATTAAGTGTTTAGGAAAAAAAGTTTAAAATTCTTTTGGCAGTTTTTTTTTGTTTGTTTTAAGCACAAATTGTATGTTTTTTCTGTCTATAAACTAGACTTATTTTCTTAGGTTATTTTTCTTATCAAGAAAATACATCTTAATTTAAGAATTTTTAGATATTTGTTCTGAAAACAAGACAAAAATACTAAAAAAGCATGTCATTTTTTGCAGTGTAGTGCTTAACCGTATGCACTTTTTAATATAAACAATTAATTTCAGCCGGCAATAAACAACAATTTCTTTCCTCATATTGTGAAAGTAAGATTTGATCTTAGACTTCTAAATTGCACAGTGCATTGTACTGTAGACTTAAAAAATATCTGCCAATAGGGTAGGAAAATGTTTCTTAAATGTTTCTTAATTATTTCTCGAATTAAAAGAAAAAAATCTTACATTTTTTTTCTTAACCCTTTGGCAGATTATATTTTTTTTGCTTTTTGCAAATTTTTTTTTGCAAATTTACTTGCATTTCATGTTTTTTTCTGTAAACAAGACTTCTTTTTTTTATATAATTTTTCTTAAGAAACATAATAATTTTTCTTTACAAGAATGTTTGTATTATTGTTTTGAAAACAACACAAAAATACTAAGAACATCATTTATTTGCAGTGTAGTGCTTAACCTAATGCACTTTAATATAAACAATTAATTTCAGCCGACAATAAACAAGAAAAAATGTTTCTCATATTGTGAAAGTGAGATTTATCCGTAGACTTTAAAGGCGGAGTGCACAATTTTTGAGAAACGCAGTGTAAAAGGGAGTCGGGCCGAGTACCAAAACACATTTGTAGCCGATCAGCAGTAAGGGGCGTGTCTACTAACCAACATTGTTGCCTGGGTTGTGTTTGTGTGGGATGGGTCTATCAAAAGAAGGTCCAGATTCTATTGGGGTAGGGGCGTGTTTGTTTAGGTGATTTTAAATGTCAACATTGGCTTTCAGAAATTGTGCACCCCGCCTTTTAACATAGCACAGTACATGTTACTTTAGACTGTACCTTTTATATTTTTACGTTCTTGTGTCTAATTCAATATGGTATCTTCCCAACGAAGGCTTGTAACACATGAGAATCGCTTGCACTTTGCCCATTTAAGTCAACAAAAGATTAGTAAGTAGTAACTTTGTTATGAGTCAAACTATCATTCACCTGCCCAAGGTCAATATTTAATCTGATTACAATACCAAACCACATCCTCACCACTGAACAATAAATCCGTGTTGGTTTACTCATGACTAATGTTAAAGTATTCTACAGCGAGTGACATCTGTTTATTTTTTTGTCTCCATCTAGTCTGTGGTCCTGGCATTGACATTGGAAATGACATCAGCAATTTTAAGCATCTGGAGAACTGTACGGTGGTTGAGGGCTACCTGCAGATCCTTCTCATCGGAGACAAAAACAATAACAATCGAGAGGTCTTCCGCACCCTCAGTTTCCCCAAGCTGACCATGATTACGGATTACCTTCTCCTCTTCCGTGTTTCCGGGTTGGACAGCCTCAGCACCCTCTTCCCGAATCTCACTGTCATCCGGGGCCGCAACTTGTTCTACAACTTTGCTCTGGTGATATACGAGATGACCAGCCTGAAGGACATCGGCCTGTACAATCTGCGAAACATCACGCGTGGGTCCATATATATCCAGAGGAACCCCGAGCTCTGCTACTTGGATTCTGTGGACTGGTCTCTCATTATGAATGCTGACTCCAAAAAACAAAATAAGCATTCCAAAGAGTGTGGAGATGTCTGTCCTGGAATCATGGAGGATAACCCACAGTGCATCAAGACGAACTTCAACGGCAATTCCAATTACAGATGCTGGACCTCCAGCCAATGTCAGAAAGGTAAGAATTTGTTGACAAAAGGGGTGCTAAATCTTAAACTGGTCAATGCAAGTATGCAAATGTAGGTACATAAATGCTTGGGTTCTGTATTTATTTGCATTTCGTCTGTCTGGTGACAGTGGTATGTAATAACATACCCCAATACAAACAATGCCAGTTGAGTTACGTTTTGATACTTTAAACCAGTTGTGTACTTAAGATGTTGACAGTTTAAATAACTTGCTCGGTGAGATTCTCCCCAAACTGATGGTCCGCCATCACAGTAATTGACCTCAAGGCCATGCTTGCATAGCTAAAAAGTTTTGCATTCTTGGGTAGAAGGCATTCCAGTATCTTTAAATTGTTTTGTATAGCAGTCATAGTCTCAAATCCCACCGTCTGCCATTGTGAAGCTTTTTTCTGTATTTTATCAGTTGAATTCAACAGAACCGTTTGGCATCCATTCACTCCTGCAATCTTCATCATCCCGTTAATACATCAGCGTTGGGAGGGTGCAAGTTTACGACAGGGTGCGTTTGTTTGGAATTTTTGCTGGGCTTTGCCATAAAAGCAGGGGAGGATTGCATACGTTAAGCCGACTTTATCCAGAAAAATTTGTTTTCAGGAAATATCAGCACAATTCCAGAATCCAGATAATAAATTTATGAGACGTAACTATTTTAGTGACGTGAACAAATCGTTTTAGTTAGTCATGAACGTGGAGAACGTGCTGTTGACGGCCCTATGAAGGAGATCTGGTTGTAGTTTTCCACTATTGTGGTCTTTTTGGACAGAAGGATGCTGCAGTGGCACACGGTTCCTCTCTCTCTGAGGGCAAAATACTTCAGCAGTTCCTCCCACTTTCCATATAATTACCTTGTTTTCCTTTAACACAGATGTTTCTTCAAGGGCTGCTAGTGGTTTCCAGTCGAGTCTGCCTGGCCTTTTTTCTTCCCAGCTCTTTAATTACCCAGTCAGGAATTGTTGTTCAGCAAGCTTGTACTTTGCATTTCAGCTACATTTAGAGTAGATAGAGCTTAGTGCAGACGGCTGCAGACATGTGCACGACAACAGGAAAGAGCCCACATCAAAATAGATTACTTAACAGATCCGGTAGAGACGTACGATGTTTGCAGGATTAGACGTTGTGGTGTTATCCTTAACTTTCTTTTAGTGTCTAAATCGAATCATATGGGAGTCATGTGACTTGCTTAACCGTGGACACGAGTGATGTCTCAGATTGTTTGTGGCTTTTGTTGAAGAGGGCTGTTATATTATTTTGTAGCGATATTTACATATATGCATTTGGCAGATGCATTTATCCAATGCAACTTATGGTATGTACACACCAAAAGTGTAGCGATTTACACATTACGCTTCGTGTTACTCACTTTAGATTAGTCACGGGATGACTTGTTTTTCTTGCGCATATTAAAACAATGCTCTCGTGTTTATGAGCTCTTCGCTAATTGGCTTGCATGACAACACCGCATGCGAATTTCATGCTTAGGTTGGAATGTTTCAATAGGGTATATGCGCAACTAACGTGCGCATTTTTGTTAAACATAGTAGGTCACTTCCGGTTCTTAATGCTCTACACTGACCTGGTGCCGTTTTCATACACGAAGCCTTTAGGAGCTACCAAACACACATTACGCATCATGTTACTCACTTCAGATTACGGGATGACTTGTTTTTCTGGCGCATATTAAAACAATGCTCTCATGTGTCTATGAGCTCTTCGCTAATTGGCTTGCACGACAACACAGCATGCGAATTTCATGCTTAAGTTGGAATGTTTCAATAGGGTATATGCGCAACTTACTTACGCATTTTTGTTACACATAGTTGATCGCTTCCAGTTCTGTATGCTCTACGCTGACATGCTGCTGTTTTTTAACCGAAGCCTTTAGGAGCTACCAAAGATGAGAATAACCGATGTCCAGTGGATCTGCTTATTAACATTTTAAACCCAAGTAAAAGAAAAATGTACTAACTTTTTTTATACTTTACAGCATTTTCTTCTTACGTTTATTCAGATATTAGAATAAAATTGAACATAACACTAATAATACTACTACGAATAACAAATATCAAACTACCATAGCACATAACGGAAACCGGAAGCAATCAACCCAGTTTTCCGGTTCGGTCGCTTGACGTTCGACATAAACCGTTTTCCTGTGGAAGATGCAAGTATCACATGCAATCGCGTAACCTAATTTGCTGCATTTGCATCACCTGCCGTGATTTACATCTAGCAACTTTGCATTGATTTTCTTTGCGTTGACTTTTATGCTCGAGTTGAAATCTTGCAATTGCCATAGATAACGCGAGCATTAAATTTGCGGCAATCGTGCACCTACTTTGCATCATTTGCGTCACCTGGCATGAGTTCACATTATCTTGCATTTTTTGCATTGATTTTCTTTGCATTGAAAATTTTCAACTGACATGGAAGACATGATTGAGGCGAATGTCACGTGTTTGTGGCAATCATGTCGCTTAGTTCGTGTCATTTGCACCACCTGTCACAAGTTTGCATACTTGTGTCTTTGCTTTGATTTTGTATGTAATCTATTTGCGCAAATAATAACATTTACGTTTTTTTGTGTACATGGCATTACAGTGAATACAAGGTACATTTTTATCAGTGCCAAAGAGCGACTTCTGAGTACCATAAAAATTTTCTTGAAAATGTAAAACAAATTAAATTTTCTTGAACTAGTTGTCTCTGTTCCTCTTCTTTGGAAAGCCTAACAGTCTTATAATTAAGCAGCATCACCCAGCTAACCCAAATGCTACCTTTTCAATTCACAGTTTGATCGTAACATTGACCTAAGCTCCAAATGTCACAAGTACTGGTTATTTATTGCTGTAACAGATGTGTCAGTGTAACATGACTCCTTATGATGGAAGTGTTTTTATTGGCAGCAATTGGTAGTATTACTTTTCACTACTTCTCAGTTAGCATCAGGACAAAATCTTCTGTGTAATCTGTAAACGCATCATCCAGAGCCATACAAATTTGTTACGATAAATAACCGTGGTAAACAATGCACTATTTTAGATGACTCTGAGGATAGTTTATAAAGCTTTGGGACCTTATGTTGTACAGTAGATACAAACAGAACGATCCAAACGGGCGATATGGAATGTGTCTTGTGTCCTTTGAAGATGCAAATAAGGAATTTGGCAGTCTGGTAATGGTTTGTTGCGAGTTATTTTGAAAGTCAGCAAAGAGGTCTTGGACTTTTGCGTGGACTTAATAAAGTAGTGAGATTTTCGAGTGTCCTTCACAGGTGACAGGTGAAAGCTTGCTTTCTTCTTTCTGCTGACCACTGTTGGGTGGGGACCAAACCAAAATGTCACTGAAATGTCAAGCATTTTAGCCAAACAGATTATAATGTCTTATAAAGACTCAGAACTGGAGATGTCTTCTTCGCTCTGAATAGTACGCTCTTCGCTCTCAATAGATTATTGGTTATCTCTTTATTATAAACATTTTTGGTGAACCTTTCACTGTAGTAGCAGCGTTGATTACCAAATGCATTGCTTTTTCTCTGCTGGTCTTTGACATTTGCGGGTAAAGAATGTAAAGAAATAGGATGGGACTTGATTTTATCCATTTTAAATTCATTACACAAGAACAGGGCAAGACTTCATATGAGCCCTTAAGGCAGAGATTTCAAACTTTTTGTCAGCCGAACACCCTTGACTAACATTATTTACTCAAAGTACCTCACACCTAAGATTTTAAAGGATTTCTCCACTTTCATAAAAAAATCCAGATAATTTACTCACCCCCATGTCATCCAATATGTTTGTCTTTCTTTGTTTTCTCAAGAAGAAATTAAGTTTTTTGAGTAAAACATGGTATAACGTTATTGCATTGTATTAGGGGTGACCCCGAATAGTCGAAGAATCTGCATCGATAGGAGAAGCCTGATTCGACTACCAATCTCATAGTCGAATCGTCGCAGATGTGTTATGAAATGAGGATCATTCAATTTTGGCCGTATATGGGTGCACACATTATCTAATTTCACATATAACAGCTTTCTCACAATATATTAATATACTGCATATTATGATAATGCTGCAAATAATATGTGAAGTAGCAGCTTTCAATAAATATTTTTAAAATGCGTTAATAAATCCAACAACCCCTGTGACCGGGCTACACGTCCATAAGAGGTCTCTATGTTAATAAAGCCTTGCCTCTTTGTTTCGAAATTTAAAAGACAAAGCTGGCAAATTAAACTATGACTTTCGTTCTTTTAATAATTTCTATATTTTATTTTATTTATAAATCACTTTGGGTTATCTGATTTAACTATTTGGCTTGTGTTTTGTTTCCGTGCACTTGAGGCATTTTGGATATTTGTTCTGCACTTAAAAAATAACTTAAAAAAACTTAAAAAATTGTATTTATTATAAATGTAAATTCTGATCTAATTTAAGTATGTAAATTTTGGATAGCTTTTCGTTGTATCGATGTTGCGCTATTGCCATGCTTGCGCATGTAATTTAGCCGAACGGGCTAGGTGCTCTGCGTCTCATATTTAGGAGTTCATCAAACTAAACATTAAAAAACTGATGTTTTTCGACGAGTATAAGTTTTTACAATGTATTTAAAACAGAGTGGTTATATTGTCTATCTTAAAGTTAAACTACAAAACAGGTAAGCCGTTTTTTTTATTTCGGTGATGAAACTGAAACCTGCACCGAACCTATTTCTGCCTGACACGAATGTCTTTCTTGTGATTTAATATTATGGTCAGTTGGTGTTCACTTTCAAATGATAGCAAAGAGATTCCTGAAATAAATAATATCATCAGGTCTTTCTGTATCTAAAGTGAATACAGAGATGATCAAAGTCAAAGCAAGCAAGCAGGTATTTCTGTGCTAAATAATAACGCGTAGTGTCTATAAAATCATTAATTTCAGTGTTTTTCTTGTTATAAATTAAAGTTTAATGAATTGTATATAAAGATTAGTTTTTATCATTTACAGTCACAATCACAAATTATTTGTCATTTCTCATTTGTCTGGTTTTTTTGGTCATGACTGCTTTGACGCGCTATCTCCAAATTAAATAAAAACACTTAATTGTAGCCGGAGTTTCCAAGGCAGGATCACCTTTGTTATTTTTTTAGGTTTAGTTATCAAAATGTATTTTTGTGTGATGTTCTGTAGATCGTGGCTTTAAAATGTTATGAGGAATAATTAAACAAATGTTGCCTTACATTTTACCTTAAAAAAAATATATATACAGGGCTCGCAAAATTTTTAAATCCCTGGTAGCCCTTCGGGCAGACACTCTTTAATTATTGGTAGCCCGAAATGAATATAAGTAGCCCGAATAAAAAATACCCTGTTTAATGTAGAATATTGATAAATCCTGGATTTCCATGTAAGCCAACTATTCCTGCCCATCCCCAGCTAACAATTCCTGCCCATCCCCAGCTAACAATTTGGTTCCCAAAACGTTCCCAAAAAGGTTTTTGGTTAGCCAGGAATGTTTTCTTTAGGAAAATAAACATTCCCCTAATGTTTTTTTTAGGTTATTTTAACGTTCCCCTAACGTTAAAAAAATATAATTTTTATATTACTGAAATATTATATGAATGTATCATAACACAGGTTATTTTTTTATAAAAAAATACCTCAAAACATCACACATTGTATTTAGATAACATGGTATTTTCTCAAATATATAAACAACAAGTGACTTTAACACAATATAAAAGACTTAAAGCAGATATTTATTAAAAATTAATAAACATTTAATTCCCTTAAGGTTAACAGATCTTACCATAGCCGTTTATTTTCGCTAGAATAATGTTAGACTGACTCTGAGGTAAAACGAAATGACAAACACACATTCTATTCGCTTTAGGTAAACATATCTTACAACTAGGGCTGTCACTTTTGTGAAAAAATCATTTTCGATTTTTAATATATAAGTGTTCATTGAATCGAATGTAAAATCGATTTTCCATGTCTAAAAAAGATGTTTCCATTTTCAACGCCAAATAACAGACAAATGTAAAGAGAGCGCCTGAAACGCACAAGTCAGCAATATTTCTTATTCATTGTCATTAAGTTTCGTGCAGAATAAAAAACAGCAACAGTAGTGCAACATTCTCTAAAAAAATATGCAGAGTGGACTGCTGCCATAAATGAAAAACATTACTGCAGGCTTCAACCGGCTGCTTTTATGATTTAGGCAATTCAAAAATTATTTTAAATAATGATTCGATCCATTTCAAACAACTGTTCAAAAATGAAACTTTAAATAGACTTACTTGAAGTTGAGAACATGCTGTGTATTTTTTTATTAAACGTAACCGACACTTAGGCGGCACTAGGCAGACATAATGAAATGCGCAAAAAGAATAGGGCCATTACAAATTATTGGTCAGGAAAACAAGTCGATCAACATTTTAGGGGTCAAGAGCAGAGCGCTTTTCATTCACTATATGTCCATCTGTTGAGAAGACGCACTCCGACCACACTGATGTCCCAGGGAAACTTGGGTACTTCGTTGCCAGCTGCGTATTTCGTACTGCCAATCTTCCATCACAAAAGTGGGTCGCTGTCAGCTCGCAAGGGTGGCTCCTTGTCATAACTCATCATCTCCTGTAAGGTCACAATTTCGATGCTCTCTCGTGTTGCACAGGTTTATTGACGTTGTCCTCCATTTTCTTTGCAAAACACTAGATGCAGCGATTGAAAGCGTGAAACTATAGGTGCGTAAAATTGCTGGGTATTTTCTGTCTAGCTTTCGCACACCTACTGCACTTTCGGAATTATTTATTTTCTTTTTCTGCTTGTTTGTGAGTTTTGTTACATCTATATTTTTAACTGTTTAATTCTTTTAAAATTAATAGTGTACATATTTGGTTAAAATCGATTGCCTATTTTCGTTTTCGAAACTTTTTTTGGTTGGTCCGATCGATTGTGCAATCGATTTTCGAACGAAAAGTGACAGCCCTACTTACAACTGCTGTTTAGTCACCTATCAGCTTGTAAAATCATATACTCTCAATAGGCTAGACGTGTCAAATCGATCGGAAATCACTCAAACATATTTTTCTTCTTACATATTTAAGTTACTAACTGAAGAAAGAAAAAAGAAACGCTAAAACAATGTTAGTCTATGAGGTAAAAATGAAATGACGCTATTTTATTAAATGACTTGAGTTCGCGCTTTCTTGCTGAGCACAAAGCAAGCAGCCGGTGCTCGTGAAGAGCGAAGCCAGGAGAAGCCCATGCAGAGGGTCGCGCGCATTTCAGACGTGCACATTAAAGGATCGGTTTATTTATGCTTCTTTCACTTCATTTCCTGACAGTTTCACTTGTTACGTGAGGATAATGACTGACAAGAGGACGCCGAAATACATACAATATAATTACCTAACTAAATCTGAGACAAAGCAAAAACATTTAAATATTATTTCTTCCCCAAGATAGCCCGACGGGCAGGGCAGAGATACATTTTGGTAGCCCGACAGTAATTCATAATAGCCCCGGGACATCAGGCTAGCGATTTTGCGAGCCCTGATATAAATGCATCGTCAGTTTTGTCTTCGTTTATTACTTGAAAGACAGTTTTGGTCACTTTATCAGACAGTTGTTTATATGTGCTGCTTGTGAAAGAAAATAAAAGTTACCAATTTGTACCTGCTCTGGCCCCCTCCCAACCCATGCACACAAACATAGATGATTCGACTATCGGTCGACTATGGAAAGATTCGAAAATTCTTATTCGAATATGTAAATCCTTAGTCGAGGACACCCCTTCATTGTATACAATGTGTTTGCGTGGTTTATGGTTAAAAACACATTATTTTCCACATAACGTAAATTTTTGTAGCTCCAGATTTCACTCTCTTCCTGAAACGCATGGATTTGAAAATCTCTGTGTCCCTGATTGGTCAGCTAATCTGTACGTTGTGATTGGCCTGAATACCTCTGACGTCAGCCAGAAATGTGACGCTCCTTACCATGTTTAAAAGATTCGGTTGCTAACAAGAGTTAACTTACAGGCTGTGAGTCTGAAGGGGGAGGAATTATAATAATGTCGGTCCTGTCTACATCACCAATACCAGTATGTAAACTGATGCCTACAATCCATGTGTTTGTTGTAGTCCAAGAAAAGAGATTTATGTTTGAGACGATAACTCGTATCATCGTTTACTTTAAAACCTAACTTTAAAAACATTTATTTTTAACCATTTAGAAGTTTTCGTCGGTAGTGTTTTATATCGTTTTTATTTTATAAACCCTTCCTTAAGGTATTGGTTAAAGCTGCAAAATGTTTTCATTAAAATAAACAAAAATCATCCCTTATAGGGGTGAGCAATAAACCGGTATGAAAGTGATTAGTGGTATTGTGTCACTCCATGATATGGATTTTGCAATACCGTTGATAACGTTGGCGGGTTATTAATATGTTCAGGGATTAATAATAATTGAAAGTGATAAAGATGGCATCGCCCATCAAATGTTCATATTCACAACAAAAAGAAAACACCACTGAGACAGTGGTATTATTATAATTTACAATAAATTAAACGAGCCTTATGAGTCTTTTTTAAAATCTTGTTCTTTGTATATTTATAAATCAAACAGGCATGATGTGTGTATACACAGCACACAGTCAATTGTACATTTTTTAAGCATGCACAAACATTAAACGTTTACATACCACACAGTGTGATGCATTGTAAAGCTTTAAAGTTGTTGGAGGCAGCTAAAACATGTTAACAAGCACATACCAGCAACTGACCTTACCAATCTTCCTATAGACGGTTTCATCTGATGCACGTGATACATGTCTGGATCCGAACCTTACTTCCGGTTTCATTTTGACTAGTTGCTAAACTGATCTCTTGAACAAATGCCTCGTCGAAAATAACAAATGTTTTGGTTTCCTAGGTAATCTATGTGTTGTTTTTTTGCTTGTTATATAAATAAACTACGTTTAAAGTACTTTGTTGTTATGTATTATTAGCGGAGTTTACCGGAAGTTATGTGCGGACCGCGACAGCCGCTTGTTTATGTTATTATTGATGAAACCGTCTATATTAGTGGATTTTATCTGTCAAAAACATTGTGATGTAACAACATAAAAAAACTACCTACACATATAGGTGCGATATATAAATGTTGAAAATATAAAAGAAAAATCACAGCTTTTGCCTAACTCTGTGTATTTCAATAGCTCACTATAGACGGTTTCATCGTACGCACGTGATACACGTCTGGATCCGAACCTTACTTCCGGTTCGTTTTTTTTAATGGTCTGACTAGTTGCTAAACTGATCTCTTGAACAAATGCCTCGTCGAAAATAACAAATGTTTTGGTTTCCTAGGTAATCTATGTGTTGTTTTTTTGCTTGTTATATAAATAAACTACGTTTAAAGAACTTTGTTGTTATTTATTCTTAGCAGAGTTTACCGGAAGTTACGTGCGGACCGCGACAGCCGCTTGTTTATGTTGTGACTGCTGAAACGGTCTATAAGCTTCAAGGACTAATTGAATTCTCCATGAATGACATAACAGCCGAGCAGCTGCCCATGTTATATATATGATGTTTAAAGTGGACTAAAGGGAAAATACAAAGCCCAATGTTTACTTTTTTGAAGCTGTTGTCAAAATAAATTCAAATGCATTTTTGTAAAGGCATCCCTTATGTTTTGTGTGTGTTAATGGGTTGAATTATAAAAAAATCATGAAAAGACAAAAAGTATAAATTCGACAGTGAAAATATGCATAACAAGCCGAGTCTGCCCATCCACAGAATGGCACTTATTGAGGTGAAAAGGGGAAAAGATAAAAAAAACCTTGTCTATCACTTATTAGTTATATTAGGTTCGAAATACACATTTTATTAAAAAAAAATAATAATTTCATATGGCTCAAACTGCCCACCCATATCCTTACCATATCCTAATTTACAACAGAAAGCTTACAATAATGATTCGTAATTTGAGCTGTCGGTTGTGAGTTTCCTGGAAATGTCAGATTGACTTCAAGTTAAGATAAGTATCGAACTAACCTGAAATTTTACATCTGAATCAATGGTAATAGAGAGTCCATTATCTTATAGTTTACATGGAAAAAATGTCAGAGTAAGACATTGACCAATATGTGATTGGATAGAAAGTTTAAAAAACATTTAAAATTTTTTATGACTGTAGCAATTGTGCTAATAAAGTCAATACCTGGTCATATTTTTTAAATTGCTGAAAAAAACCCTTTAGCTTTCCTGTTTGTTATAACGGGTAGCACAAAGAACGTAAAAAATAATTACTGTTATTATTTCAAGCACGACACTTGACAATACTGCAGCCATAGCTTGCTTAAAAGTTACGAGCACATTCATTGTTATCCAGGAGCCGCGGTGCCCTGCGGGAGGGAAGCACTCATCTCTTAATGAGCTGTCTTTGAGTGATCTCATCCGCTCCGTACGCCGGCCGGAAACATTCAGTCTCTGACAAACGCTCGGGGGACTTTCCTTTAAAGCAGGCCAATGGAGAATGGGGGCCTTGTTTTAATTACAACCCGTTTATCTGCCCACATGTAAAGGCTGCGTTTCTGCCTGACCGAGCAGCACAATACTGAGACTTCCTCTTTGTGTACTGTCTCTCTCACATACTTCATTAACCTCGCCGTGCAGTATGACTCTATCATCATAGTATTGTGTCTCCACCATGACCGCTCAATGCCGGAGTTAAGGTCAAAGACAGTGTCTGGCCGTGACTCTGTCTTGCCAAATGTCTCGGCCTTCAACGAGGCGACATATTTGTCAAATGTTATTCTCATAGTGGCGGTTAGGTTTAGATAAGGATAGCATGAGAGTGTGATATGCGAGGGTGCACGAATTTTATTGTTACGTGCTGGTGGTCAATAAAGAATCGAATAAATTTATTGAAGTTCTGGCTAAATCACTATTACAATATATTCATGGTAGTAAAGTACATTTTACTCCCAATATTTAATACCATAATGGAATATATTGAAAATATATACATATACATAAATTATGACATATTAAATGTATTATTTTTATTGAATATATATATATATGTAAATGTGCACGCACAATAATAATAATAAAAATAATAATAATAATTAAATAAAGTATGTATTTAATATTGAAAACACAATTTTAAGTAATTTTACATGTACTTCTATGATTAAAAAAAGCGCCTGTGATTTATAGGTAATATATTACAATGATGTGAAATAATTTTTGCATTTTTAAAGATTTGGTGGTAAAGCATTACCACAAAATAAAAAGAGATTGCCATCTCTTTGCTAGTGATCATAAAATATTCTTTACTTTCTATAATATAATATAATATAATATATAGGGATGTAACGATTAAATCGCGTGTCCCATTAAAAATGCCTGTCTGAAATCGATTCTGAATCGCAAAGCTGCGATTCGTGTACTACGCCATTTGGTCAGTAGGAAGTCCTATCAATCTAGTCGTTTATAACGTGCATTTAAAAAAGCAACACTTGTTAAATAAAAATAATTCAAAATATTCTTTATTATCATGAAAATACCTGAAACAATTTGAAGAACAGCGATATAAATATTCCTGTAGACATTTCCTGGAATAGCGTTTGTAATACTGCTTCTTCTGTGGCACAAAGGGAGTTTCTGCATGAGAGCGCCCCCTGGCGATCGGATGTGCCGGGATTTCACCGTAATTCATTCAAATTCAATCATTGAGAAAACGCGCATTTAAACGATTAATCGTTACAGCCCTAATAATATAATATAATATAATTTAACGTAATATAATATAAATTAACATAATTAAACGTAAAATAACAATATATGCGTATTCATAAAATATTCTATACTTTCAATAATATAACTCAATACAATACAGTAACTTAATTTGTGTAGAGCACACAAAGTAACACACATGTCAGGGATTTGATTCCCTGCACTGAAAAAGGTACAAAAGCTGCCACTGGGGCGGTACGCTTTTATTAAGCTGTACCTAAAGGGTGCATATTAGTACCCCAAAAGCACATACATCAAGCATCCACCAAATAAATATAGGTATATGCAGTGTTGGGGAAAGTTATTTTTAAAAGTAATTCATTACAATATTAAGTTACTCCCAAAAAATAACTAATTGTGTTACTTAGTTACTTTTCATGGAAAGTAACTTTACGTTTTAGTTACTTTTGCGTTACTTTTTCTTGGCTGAGGCTCTTTCAGGCCTTGCAGGTGTTTTTTATTTTATCACAAAAGTGTTTCCACACAGGCGTGTACACACAGAGTGCATAATGTGAATACGTTCAGTTTAATTCTGTACATAATTTTTTAATCAAATGAATCAAACTAAAAAGTAACTTGCATTACTTTTTAAAAAAAGTAACTCAAATATTAATGTTTACATTTAAAAAGTAATGCATTACTTTACTCGTTACGTCAAGTAATATTATTACATAATGCACATTACTTGTAACGCGTTACCCCCAACACTGGGTATATGTAACGTTATGTGATAAAAAATTTGAACAATAATTAATACTAATGTAATGTAATTATATGGATTGTATTTCAATATAGTTTTGATTATTAATTTGTTATTGTTAATAATGCATTAATATTATTTCCTTTAAGAGTGAAATATGACCTGAAGGTCTAGTGTTTTACAGGCCTCTCTAGACTCTCATTTGTAAAGAGAAAGAGGTGATACAGCTGTCTCCGAGTTCGTTCAGGCACGCTGATACATCCGTTATCAGTCTGTCTGCGTGTGGCGGCGCTGGAACAAACGGGAAGTGAGGAATCTGTCCCTTTAAGTGCCCATATAATTAGACAGGAATTCCAGCTGGCTTAGTCACCGCTGCATGGAGAGGATAAAGAGGAAAACCGTCGCTCGCAGCCGGCGCAGGGACCAATGGCTCGCTCCATCATTCTGCAAGAATGTGTGTGAAAATCACGAGGGTAGGGGTGGGGTTGCTGTGGTGATAGCAGGGGTGGGTTTGCAAGGGCAGTCTGGGGTTGTGTGATTTTGGTGCCGATTGTTTAACCAATAGGATTCCAGGCTGTTGCCCAAACATGTAGGGAATGATGTCAGCTTTGGGCCTAGGTGATGACTTGAAAGAAGAGTTACGCCTACTTTGTTTTGTGCATGCTTTTTTGTTTTGGGTAGGGACGGCTAATGCTGAAAGCTTGTTGTCCATAATGTAATTTGTATTTGTGAAGGAAACAAAATGTTAAAGAGCACCTATTTTGTTGCTTAAAACAATGTTATTTTGTGTATTTGGTATAACACACATGTTCGCGTGGTTCATGTTTAAAAACACGTTTTTTTCCAAATACCGTACATTTTTGTTGCTCCAGTTATCCCTGCCTTCATCAAACGCTCTGATTTTGTACAAAGTTCATCGATCTGTAAAGCAGCGTTAGCAGCGTTGCTATGCTAATCTTGTAGGCTTCCCTGAAGAGGGTCTTTGCTTTCAGTATCCTAAATGTGTTTAGATTTTCGACATCGGACCCTCTCAGAGCCATTTCGTTGTGTTAGCAGCCAGCCTCGTCTCGAAAGAGGTTAAAAATCCCAAGTGCACCTATTTTGGCTATTCATGGCTAGTTTAACTTCTTTGCGCTTGGTTAGTTTTTTCACCAGCTGTGTATGTGCTTTGCGCAGGCGCCGGGACACACGTGCTTGCTTTTTCGACAATCGTTAAGTTTTATCGATTTAATTCTTATCGACAATTAATCGAAGATCGATTAATTGTTAACATCCCTAATTAGCATCGTGCCAAAAATAACCAGATAGTTTGGACAATTTTCCTATTTAAAACTTGACTCTTCTGTAATTAAATCGTGTAAGAATTATGTAAAAACTTGCGTTTTTTCTAGGCAGATAATTTTGGAGTAATAATCAGGGACCGAAAATAGTCCCCTTAGTAACTTTCAATGGCAGGGGACTATTGTCGGGCAGTACGTAATCTCACTACGCCTGCTGCAGCCATGTTTACAGCAGCAAAGTCCTTGATTACCGGTATTACGCCAGAATGAGAGTATAGTCCCTAGACATATCTGACTAGAAAATCTCAACTTTAAATTTTCCGCTGGTCTTAGTACACGATGTAACTACAGAAGTGTCAAGTTTTAAATAGGAAAAATATCGCAACTCTTTGGGTATTTTTCACCGTGATGCTAATGGTCTAATCCGATTCATTGTATTATGCTAAGCTATGCTAAAAGTGCTAGCGCCAGACCTGGAGATCAGCTGAATGGATTCCAAGGTTTTTTTACCTTAAAATATTGTTTCCAAAAAAGTTTCAGTGGTTCATCCACTCAAAACAGGGTGAATGGCACTTTCACATTCGCTTTGCAGCCCTCTATCGGCCAAAACCGCACTAAAGAAGTTTCCAACCGTCGGGTAGTGGTCCTGTAGTTCGAGTGAAAACTACAAAAACTTTCTTTACGGCAGACCTACAATCCAATCAGAGCCAGCTATGCTGCAGTATTTATGACAGTGGTAATGAACAATTACGCTTCTAACCTGTAGGAGGAGCAAAGAGCAATAAGTCTTTCGTGTTGCTTTAAAACATTTTTTATTGGCATTTTTAACTGGTTTTATTTTGTATTAAATGTGCAATGGGTAACTTTTAGGAGGATTTCTTGACAGAAATGCAATATCATATCTATAGGGCTGCAACAACGAATCGATTAAATCGATAAAAATCGAATTACTAAAAGTGTTGACATAATCGATTCGTTGTGTCCCGTGACGCAGAGACGTTTAATAAAAAAAAGGGAAAAACTTCAGTTAAGCGCGGAGCGGAGTGAACACACTCGCATTGCGTCCCAAACCGCCTATTTCCATACTATATAGTAGGCAAAGAGTACGAGAAGTAGTGCTTTTCGCCTACTATATAGTATGGAAGTATGCGGTTTGGGACGGAGCGTCGGTCTCTCTCGCGCACTGTAGCTTGCAGAGTTCGGCGCTTCATAGACAGGGCGGAGAACAGGGCGGCGGAGAAAAGATAAAAAACAACAAAGGTAGAGGAAAACCACATGTCAGTGTTTTACTCCTCCTAAACGTTATAGCCGGCAAAGAGGTAAACAAACAAAGACGACACGCTTATGCTTTATGGAGCGACGACAGCGAGTAAAAAAGTTTCTAGAACGAATAAAAAACTCCAATGATATTAAACAAAGAAGAAAACGTTGAGAGAGAGTTGTATGAACGCTTTTCCCCGTCATGGACCTGTATGTTAAATCATTGCGCCGTCACTCTCCTGCTGTTCTGTACTGCGCGCTCCAGCTCATGACGAGCAAGGAGACGCGCGTGCCCGGCCCAACATACAGTACATCATACAGTTAGTGCCGCCTGTTGTTGCATAAACATCGTCTTACATTTTTTAAGGCGAAGTAATGAATGGTGTATTTGCATTATGCGCGGGAGTAGACGACGCATCTTCCGTTTTCACAAGACGCATTTATGTGGCCAAATGTAAATGGAACAGTTTTAACAAATGAGATAGCTATCCGATCAGAGAAAACACATAAGTCAAATATAAGGTACAAACTGTCACTTGGGCAGTACCCTTTATAAAAGGTCCTAATGTGTGCCATTTAGGTACAAATATGTATCTTTAAACTGCCAATATGTACTTTTGAAGTACTAATATGCACTTTTTGGTAAAGGTGTACCTTTTTGAAAGGGTACTGTCCAGTGACAACTTTTGTACTTTTATTTCTGAGAGTGTACTCATATACTATCTTTTTGATCCCATCAAGAGAGGCTTCTTGATGGGAAATGCATCATAAAAAAGTCTATATATTTGGCAGATGTAAAGCATACATGTGTATTTTTTTTGTTAGTCCATTTTTATTTTATTTTATTATTATTGTAACAGCTCAGGTGTGTTCAAGGAGCAACATGTTTGTGCAATTTCTTCTTTTTTAGTTCTGTTTTGAATAAGAGGTTGGAAATGAATGCTTTTCTTGTTTTTTGTTTTTATCCGATTCATCGATTAATCGAACAAATAATCGACAGATTAATCGATGATTAAAATAATCGTTAGTTGCAGCCCTACATATCTATAACAATATTATCAGTGTTGTATAAAGACCTTACATAATGAACTGTATTGTTTTTATTACCTTAGAATGAGCTGTTTTTGTCTAAATATACTGCAAACAACACAGCAGTATTTGTATGAATAATTTAAAATACAGGACTAAACTGAATGACCCCCTTTATCCAGATTGGTGATGAGGTCAGTATATTGAGATACAAGTGCAGGAACGGAGATCAATGCTTCCGTCTGTTTCTTCCTCTCGTGTGGCAGCAGCACATAAAGGGGAAATGAAGAGTTTCCGGATGATTTATAGTGGAGTGCTGATTCATATTATGTCTCATTCATTAAACACTACAGTGACGTGACTTCCTGTTTAGCACACTGCTGGCTTGGTAGTAGACTGCCAAAGGATTGGCACACTGCTTGTGGGATTTTTTGTTATACAAACTCGGAATGTAATTTAAATACAGCTTAAAAGCAACTGAATTTAGCCGTCTTTTTACTAATTTATACTAATTTCTCCTAAACCAACAGTCTAATCCTGTTGGTTTATGTCAAAATATTTGTGTTCTGTCAGCTTAGTTAAGCATGGTACTGCTTTGTCCAGCTGTTGTGTTTGAAGGGTTCAGTTTTGGCTGTGACGTTGATGTATTTCGCTCTCGTCCTGGAACGGATGGTTCCCTTTGATCCAGGGCATCATTACGGATGTCAGCGATGTTTTTAATGGCCACAGGTGGCTGGAAGAGCCCTGTCGAGCTGTCTGCCTTTTCTGTCTTTTAACATGAAACAGCGTGATGATATACAGCATGCCATTCATTAAAATAGATACCCAGGTTTTTGTGCTGTAATTGTAGTGTCTTTAGGCCAACTACGGTGTTTGGCATTATAAAATGTAATTTTTTTTGTTAATAGCTTTCAACAGATCATTCTTAATATAAAAGGTTACAAATTATTATTTAATTTGAACCCAAATAATAATTTCATTAAGTTATGTTGTTCATTAGCTGAAGCTGTTTGCGAATGCATTTATTAATCAGAAAAAAACCTGAAACTTAAGGGAAAACACCACATTTTTTTATATTTTACTATGTTCTTACCATAATTTAGATGAATGAATACATCCCTAGCTTTTTGTGCTTATCTTTGCACAGCATGTCGTAAATGTGTTAGCATTTAGCCTAGCCCCATTCATTCCTATGGCTCCAAACAGGGATGAATTTAGAAGCCACCAAACACTTCCACGTTTTCCCTATTCAAAGACTGTTACATGAGTAGGTACACGAGTTAGTATGGTGGCGCAAAAAAAATTTGGCGATTGTTTAAAGGTGCAGTGTGTAATTTTTAGAAGGATCTCTAACAGAAATGCCAAATAATACACAAAACTATATTATCAAGGGTGTATAAAGACCTTTTTATGATGAACCGTTATGTTTTTATTACCTTAGAATGAGACGTTTTTATCTATATACAATGAGGGTCCTCTTACGTGGAAGTCGCCATTTTGTGCCGCCATGTTTCTACAGAAGCCCTTAACGGGCAAACTTTTTTTACTAAGTTGTCTCCAAAGATGACATGTTTTTCCGGTGGCGGCTACCGTAGCTTCTCTATGCGTTACAAAATCAAGGGGTGAGCAGTGGACTGAGCCGTTGGTTGCAATTCACAACCTCACCACTAGATACTGCTAAAATTTACACACTGCACCTTTAAGCGGATAAAAAAAGAGAACTATATTGAATGGCGGAAGAGCACTAAGTTTGCAGTACTTTCGGCGACCAAGTTCGAATCCTGGCTCAAGGTCCATGTGACCAGTAGAAAACCGGTACATCACGGCTTGATCTATATTTCTCCTTATATTTGATTTCTCAATTTTAACAGTTTTCACTATTTGCGTTGCTTAAATTCAAATAAAATTTGTTCTAGCCAAAAACACAATCGAACGGATACAAATAAAGTAGCAAAACGGATCTGTTCTATTGTATTGCTATTCCATCGATCAGTCTGATTGATTAGTAGGTTTGATCGGCTTGTTGACAGCTTAACCATAATCTTTGCAGAATGCATTGCGTTAGCGGTGCCAAAGGTTGTGGGTTTGATCCCAGTGGAAACACAATGACAAAATGTGTACCTTGTAATGCACTTTGGATAAAAGCTGCAAATGTGCAATCTGACAGTGAAGGTGATTAGGAGATGATCTCAGGCAGTAAAGTGTCCTCACGCCTGAGCAAAGATTTTCCACAGCGCTCCTGGTTGGGTAGGATGCGGCTGCTGTCTTGCTTCAATAATGTCAGAGATTAATAGAGGATAAGTATTAGCTGTTTTACTGTTTCATCATCAGATAATAAGGATTTAGTCCAGGATATATATAGCCCGCTAGAGCACGCCGTGTACCTTAATGCCTATTAAAGTGTGTTCCTTAAGAAATAAATTGCCAAGGACATGCACCGCAGATTACAGGTCCAGCTGTCACCAAGAGCTAATAATTCATTGACTGTCAGTTCTGATTTATCAACCTGTCTGTGTAGTTAAAAGAGGTTCATGTAAATGTAATTTATTAGGCTAATTATATATTTTTATGCATTGGCAAGACTTGCGTAGTCACTTGTGTATAGTGTTGTGTGGATCCCGTACTGCTCTTTTGCTAGATGTTCTTTTTACGTCTTTTAATATGTACAAACCTGACCATCATCCCCAACTGTGCTGGTGTTTACATATTACGTATCCATTTTGTAGATGCTTTTGTCTAAAGTAACTTGGAGTACATGCAAATATACACCTAGGATTCGAACCCATTACACTGGCATTGCCTGTAGGGCTGCATGACGATTAATCGCTACTAATCGTATTTGTTTATTCATATTTTATGTGTATGTATATATGTGTATATACACACTCTTAAATATTTACATGCATGTCTGTGTATTTATATATACATAATTATTTAACACATTACACACATGTATGTGATGTAAGCAAACACTTTTATTCTGCAAAAACGATTAGTCACGATTAATCGTTATGCCGCCCTAATTGCTAGTGCCATCATTCACAAAAACGTATTTACAGTAAGGATACCTTATACCCACATATGGGCTCTGGTTGTGTTTGGACTAGGGCAGCAACAACTAATCGAAAATAATTAGTTATGAAAATAGTTTTTTTATTGATAAGTTGGTCTGTGATGTCACATGCTCCCATAGCACATTGTTTGGGTGGGACAAGTGTGGGGTTTGTATTATCTTTTTTGTCGTTGTGGTTGGTTTTTGATTTTTGGAACCGCCTGTATATCACTGTCATGTCATCTGGCTTATTTATTTTGTTAACAATGAATAATGTTATGATGATTAATTAACTTACAATAAGTCCTCACCAGCACATCCCTGAAGATTACTACTCATAACTCTTTGACATTTTAAGATGAAAAGCTAATTATCAAAAGAATGATATTAGTAAAACTCAATGTGTGGCTTTTCCACTTTTAAATTGAGATATTTACGTTTTTATCAGATTAATCGAAAAACAAATAATTGTCCGATTAATCGGTTATGAAAAAAACTTTTAGTTGCTAGTCCTAGTTTCAACCTCATATCCTCCTAAAGTCAAACAAGATGCTGAAATTGACTCTTCTCTGCCTTGGTACCCTCGCTGACCCTTACTTGATGTTGCTGTATATCCGGCTTAGAGTGTGTTTATGCTAGTCTTTGTTTAATAGCTCAGCGCCTCTCTCTTCACCCTGGCTAATGTGCTCACTCACTCGATTTGTGGACATGGTTGATGGAAAGTTACCAAGTTCACTGTTAGGCGCTACTCCGCCTGTCATCTCTGTGTCTATTTAAGTGAACAGTCTTTGAAATTTTAACCTTGTTTCCTTGGGGCATCCATTAAAACAATGAAAATGAGTCCGCTAACTTTTTATGCCACTGTGGATGTCAACATGGATTCTGAATTTACATGTTTTTACTTAATGAACATTTAAGATAATAAACCGCTCTTGTAGGTATCTTCGTATAAAGTAAGTTATGCACTTTAATCCACATTTTAACATACAGTATTCGGCTGTGGAAAACCTGCTTTTCACAAGCCATAGGGTCCCAATAGGGTAAAGGCTTGTAGCTTGATCTCAAACTTAGGATTGCAAAATTTTGGAAATTTTCAAGGCAGAAAACTTCCCTTAGGAATATATGGGAATTAAATCTTTCCCCGTCAGCATTTTTCATGATTTTCACAAAAGGTTTATGCCTCCCAGAAAATGCTCTTCTTTAAATATATAAACACACAATATATTAAATGAAAGAACAGACCCTCTCCCATCTCTCAAAAATGGGTAGGTTTCTTCAAAAACACAAAATTTTGAGCAAAAAGCTGAAATAATAAAATTTTTGTTAAGGACTTTTGATAGAGATCAGATGTAGAGCGATCCTCAAAACTTAGACGGACATACAGCTATTTCCCCTAGGGCGATGCTTCCGGGTTTTATAAGTTGCGGAAGTGTGCACCTGGTGGAAAACAGCAGTATTGCGGAGTGATGAGAACTCGTCAATGCCGGGGAAAGAGTTAACGGGAATTAATGGGAATAAACTGGAAATTTTACAAAATTGCAGAATTATAACAGGGAACTCAAATGTTGTTAGTTAAATCTTGCAGAATTATTTTATTTAAACCAACAAGATTTAATGCCGTTTCAGTTGAATTTTAGTCACATGCACACTGCTTACTAAAATGATTTCTGAAGAATTTTTTATCCAATAAATCAAGGCTTGATGAGCGCAAGTATCAGGATTCTTTGATGAATTAAAAGTTAAAAAGAACAATTTATTAAAAGAAAGACATTTTATTCAAAATAATGATGCACCGATGTATCGGCCGCCGATATTTATCGGCCGATTTTTGATGAATTTGAAACCATTGGCATATCGGCAATAGCACGACAAAGGCCGATACCGATTGTTTATTAATTAACTGCAAAGAAATCCATTATATGTAAAAAATAAGTTAATGTTGTTAATAAAATAAATGCTGAATAGCATAAACCACCTTTGAAGGTTGTCAGGCTGTCTTATTATATTTGTTTTAGCTTAATTTGTGCCTCTCTTATTATGTTGGTCAGTTGAATGTTAATTAGATCCAATCCGTGTTCAGGTAAAAATAATTTGATGCAGAAATAAACTAGCTAATAGACCAACTGTATAGTATTGTATACAAGTGTTTAATATCGGTATCGGCATCGGTATCGGCCAGAAGTTGTCTGTTTAAATCTGTATCGGTATCGGCCCAAAAAAATCCTATCGGTGCATCCCTAATTCAAAATGTAATTTTCTGTCAGAATACACACTACTGTTCATAAGTTTGGGGAATTTGTTTCTTTCCTTCTTATAAACGCCATTTAAAAAACTTGTATTACCTTGCATGCATGTCTGACTATGACCAAACAAAATGTTTATTTATGTTTGTAAATGATATAGTTTATATGAATTTCCTAAATTTACAAATAATTCCTATAAATTCTTGTAAATTCCCATAAATTTCTGTTAAGTTTCCAGTTTGTAATATTTCCAAAAGTCCCCAGATTCCGGAAGTTTACCAAAAACTTTCAGCCCCTTTGCAACCCTACTCCAACTATGTTCTGGTTACCATTAGGGGTTAGACTAGCGTCTATTTGTAATTGTTCTCTGATATCCGAACGCTATATTTGTCCAAATAGGTCATGTGTTGACACATAGGAAGTTCCCTTTAAGAAACTCTGACCGTGTGCAGCTGTAGTTGAGTATTTACAGCTCATGTGACTCTCGCTAGCTCTTGCAGGTGTATCAGAGCAGGTGTTAAAGTTCTCAGGCCGGGATCTGGCACGAGGGACTCTTGGCCACTCTTACGTGGTAGAACATCATGGGTGCTTGGCATAGCACTGCATGCTGTTTACAGTAATAAATCAGTCCTTACTTGCTAGCGCACTGGCTTTTGTTTTGACCTTGTGAGACTAGTTTTGTTTTCGTGAGTCTGTTTGCATTTATATTTGGTTATTGAACAACGTCACCAATCATTCATCATGATCATTCATGCCTAGCAAAACAAATCATCCCTGTTTATTCCTTTGCACCTGGTGTTTTTTTTTATAGTTGTCTAAGCTGAGCACTAGGTGCCCGGGTGAGCAAGTAAGGAGACAAGTCAATAAATACAGAAGGTTGTTTGCCTCAACATGAAATCAGATTCGATTTGATTCACTTTCTTAATACAAATTCTTGCTCTTATAATGAACAATTGACATGTGCATGTTGGTCTCTAAATGTTTTTTATTAAACTGTGTGTCCAACCCTGGTCATATCCACTTTGTTATTAATCAACGAATTCCTGATAGATGGAATAAAAGTCCTGTCCCAAATAATTTTATTGTTAAATGTCCAGTTTCATTTGTAAATAAGTCCGGTTACGGAAGCAGAATGCATTTCATGTTTTTATGTGTGAAGAACAGGACGGTGTGTGAATGTGGAAATCTCTCAGATGGTGTGGAGGTGGTTTGTAAATCAGCCAGGATGACTGGTTAATACTTGGCCATTGAGTGACAAATCTGAACTCATTGCTTTGCTGAACTACTCACCACGAACGTAAACAAACTCTTTCAGGAAATCGTAACGCCGTGCCCACACAAAGCAGACGAAATTCGGCACAGATGCCCTCTTCCAGTAAACCCATTTCGTATCCCAGCTGTGGCTGTGTTGTAAACATCGCACAGCCGAGGATCAGAGGACAGTACTTGTTATTTATTTATTTTGTTGAAATATCAAGGAAACTGTAAAAGCTGGTAAAATTATTTTCAAAGTCTTAAGCCCAAGAAAAAAAGAGTTTGGTTTATTTATAACCTGAAATAATTGAGTTGTGCTGCCGGGGAACTTATGTTGCCCACTTTGTGAACACGCATTCCTGTAAATCGCTAGAGGATTTGGTGTGGTATTTGTGGTTTCTAGTGCATCCAACTAAGTACACAAACAAACTCTCAAACTGATTATAAATTTCTCATCTGCATTCAGTTTGCTTCTGTTAAGCTTTAGTGTCTCTTCAATGCAAGGATCCAATGATATAAGTGCCTTTTACGAGATGCTAATGCTGTGTTACACACCGGCAGTGATTTACAGCATCAAAGCTATCAGAAGTCATGCATTTCTTTTCAATAAAAAAATCGGTAAGGGGAGTTGCTGTTTTGTGGTGACTGCTGGTTACGTGACAAACTCTGCTGCTCATTTGCATGAACTCTGCTCAACTTTATGCAAATGAGCAGCAACATCATGCTGTGACTACCAATGTGAATTAAGGATGTGCGAGACTAGTTGATTAAATGGTACAGCTTCTACTAGTCGGCACCTTAAACACTAGTCGACTACAGAAAAAAATACAAATGTTCTGTTGTTCAAATTACTGTCATTTTTAATTTTGATTAAAAACATAATTTTAAAGTAACGCATAGATGTTTTTCTCAAATTTAAGAAATAAGAAATCCAGGGTTTCCCGCAGCACTTTTCAGTTCGGGCGGCCCGCCTAAGATGGGAATACCTACCGCCTTAACTAGGTCATTAAAAAAAAAACACTGCAAAAAAGGCCGCCAAGTGCATCTCGGGGAATAGCGCGGACGCTCTTCACACCGCGAGCTTGCATGCGCGCCACATGGCCGAAATGAGATAAAGACGTTGTCGTCATGTCTGGAGGATAGCCAGTTTGTAAAACACGTGTCTGTGACAACTGTAAGTGGCCTTATGTTTTGGGGTTATTTAAGCCTGTTATTGTATTAGTCTATAGTTCTTGCAAATTTAAAGTAAGTTAGCTGGTGATTTTGTTGTTTGAGCAACCTGCTAGCTAGGTTTCACATGCCTGTTGATTAGATATAATTGTTGACCGCTCTTACTCACTTTATTTATGTGCATTATTTACATGCTACAGTAGTTACACTCCTTTAAGATAATGTAATTAATAGTGGGAAATAATCAGGTTTTAAAAATTTTGCGCAATCTATCATTGTTCTCCAGACATTCTACAACATCTGCTTTAGTTTGTGTTTATTAACCCTTTAGTTTCACTTCATCACGCAGCTATTCCCGGTAAGGACATTTAATTAATTAATAATCTAGTATGTGTTCATTTTCTGTCATAGTTTCTTCAAAATTAAGTTTTATTTGAGTGTTTAAAATAAAAATATTTTCATTTTCATCATGACGAGTACGCCCCGCCTGCCCCTTAGATTGCTACGCCCCCGGCCCGCCCACCCGCCCAATCCTACCAACTAACACAGTTTCTGCGGGAAACCCTATTTAATTATCGAATTAAATTAATTAGGAAAATTTTCACATTAAGTTTGGAGCTGGCGCATCAGAACACGTTAAACAATAATAACACAAGCGCACCGCATATTTATTACATCCTTTATTTAGCTGCAATAATGAATGGGATTGCTGTTTATTAATAAATGAATGGATAGTATTTATACATGACACACATCAAACATGCAGGTTTTTGAATGGTCTTCGGAGGCATTTTATCTTCTAGACTAGTCGGTTACAAGATTTTCATTTAAATGGCTGCTAAATTGGTTGCAGCGCACATCCTTAATGTGAATGCAGAAAGTGGAGCTCATTTGATGGAGGAACTCCCACTTGCAAGCAACAGTAAAGCCACTTTGCAACCTCTACATAATAACTGCAATTTATTATTACGGTTATTATAGTGGGAGAGTATAAAGAACCCTTTGTCTTGAATTTCCCTTTTAATCAAAATAATTACACAATTTTTCAAGCTGTTATCATACCTTGTGCAATTATTGCTTAAATGCATTAAAGTAGTTTTAAGTGTCTCAAAGTTTCCAAATACTTTTTGGGCACACAGTCAAAATTAAATAACTCTTAAATGGTCAA
This sequence comes from Paramisgurnus dabryanus, assembly GCF_030506205.2. Lineage (NCBI taxonomy): Eukaryota > Metazoa > Chordata > Actinopteri > Cypriniformes > Cobitidae > Paramisgurnus > Paramisgurnus dabryanus. The sequence continues at coordinate 3,854,175 of NC_133338.1, read as the reverse complement.
ACTAAATGTTTTGAGAAACTCATATCTGTGAACAATTAATGCTGTGACCTTTTCTAAGAACCGACTACTGTCATAACTTTAAATATTAGGTAAATCTGGGAAAAACATTCACACTTTGCTAAAAAGTAAGTGTATTAATTGGTCATTCTACGGAAATGTCAATTTTTCTGTCCGTAGCCTTTATAGAAATATTACACTTCAAACACCCTTTAGGGTTACAATTTTTTTATATTTTAAAATGAAACAATATGTTATTTGAACAATTACACCTTATTGAGCTATCAATGAAGCAATATTTGATTTTTATTAATTAATTAGAATTCCAAGCCCCACAGAAGTGCTCGTCCCCACAGTCATGTACAGAGGGAAAATGCTTTATTTTGAGATCAAAAACAGTTTCTTCTTCCATTTAAAATACAACGTGTCCATAACTATCAAATATATGATGTAAATTACATTAAAAGACAAAATGCTAAATAAATATTATAAAATATATTATGAAAGTAGTGGTCCCCTGGAGTTGTGTCACTGGTGTTACCGTTAAACAAAAAAGCTCTTATTTTTTAATCAAAATCACACTGATAACATCACTTGACTTCCTCCTTTCAATTTCCTGGAGATCTATGAAACGACACCCATATAAGTCCACTGTTTCTTTTCAGTTATCAGAAATCTTCTTATTTATCTCATGATTTCATATGAAGCTTTTAGTTTAAGTCACTGGTATGACCTCTTTTATTGTTAAGGAATTGCAAAAAACTAGAATACAAATGGATTAAACTAATTAATTTAGTGAGTACACAATGGTTGACAACATGTGGTAAAATGCAGTTTTCATGAAAATTGTCACTGGTGTTACTGTCACTGGTGTTACCTTCCTTATGGGTAACACCAAGATCAGTAACACCAGTGACTGGTGATTTGTTGTGTCACTGGTGTTACTGTGTTTTTTTTCTTTCACATTAAATAAAATGTGACATAATGATAATTTTAAATTCATTGAATTCTGCTACACTTAAGAATTCAGCTTTAACACCTTCATAAACACCTTTTAATATTGCTAAAGAAGTAACAGGGCTCCAGACTGCCCCCAAATGTGGCATTTTGCCCCTAAAATTTGAGAGTGTGCCACTGAATTTTACATCCAGTCGCACATGTGCAACCAGTAAATTTGACCTTTTTTTTTCCAAAAGTGCACAATAAAATGTGACACTAAATTTGAAACAGCACATTGTAATTTCTGCAGCTATCCCCAAGTATTTATTAGTAATACAGTGGAAATTAGTAGAAATGTGAATATTTGGTTAGGATGTTAATTTACGGTGTGTGCCCCTAACTTTTCTGGTTGCTCCCCTAAAATTTTCATTGGGGGCAACTGTGCTCCTAGTGAAAAAAGTTAGTCTGGAGCCCTGAGTAAGGTAACACCAGTGACAAAAAAGGTCTATGCAGTCTTGAAGTACATGCACACAAAAAATAAAAAATCATTAAGCAGTCATTTATGTGTACTTATAAGTCAAAGAGTAATCTAATAATGTAGTATAAGTTTAAATGTTAGAAAAATAAATACATTTTAAGACATCTTGCCATGCCAAAAGTGGACGTTTCTGTAGAATGACCCTAATATTGCATTACAAAGGGTCCAAATATTTTTGGCTCCATTTATGTTTCTTATTTTTGTCTAAACTGAGAATTCTCTATGGATGTTCAAGGTTAAACTTTATTACAAAGCCAGACGTTATATAGTGGCACCTTCTGTTGTGGAAATTGCTGTTGATTGCCAAAGCTTTCTCTGTATTGATCCGTGGACCTCCAGGATCCTTAGACAAGCGTAGTATAATAACACCCTCATTGACTCTCCACAAAGGAGAAACGGGGATTAATCGTGGACATTAGCAGAGGAATTCTCATGGTACAGCCTTAACCATCTCCTCTTTAACATTGTCCATTGGGTCTGGACTGAGTCTTAGTTTCGAAAGAAATGGTTTAGGGAGTTCTGCTGTGCTCACATCTATCATTCACTGTAAATGTGAGGTCACAGTGATCTCAGAACTGCAGGAATGCTGAAGGAGACTTTTATGCTTGTCTTTATCACAACCTACACTATAAGCTAATGTGTATCATCAATGATTGACATTGTGCACTTATGTGGTTCATAAAATTTGTAAAATTTGACAATTTATGTGGGGATACCAATGTCAGGTGGTGGCCAGGAAATTTCCTTAAAATTAGGTGAACTGTTCCTTTAATCATCCAAAAGCAAAGCGTTTTTGGATTTAAGTTTCCTCTTTGATACTGTTGGTGTTAGGGTTGCAAAATTCTTGGAATTTTGGAAACTTTCCATGGAAATTACATGGGAATTGTGGCACATGGAAAAAGGGGAGTCAGATGTCTAGGAAGCTAATGTTGGTATGTGATACAGTTTCTCAAAATTTACAAATAATTAAGTTTCCAACTTGGAATGTTTCCAAAATTCTCAAGCTTTGGAATTCAGCCCAATAATTCTGTATGAATTATATATGTGGTATATTTAGGGATTGGTTTCATAGCTTTTGTTTTATGTTCAGAATGAAGTGTTCCCCAACGGGACCTCAAATGAGGAATTTCTAGAATTTGCTTGTGTAACCGGATCTATAAGGTGAACAACAGCCAATGGTGTTTATAAGTTATATGTTTCTAAATGCAGCATCTTTTAGGTTCAGTAGCTTTTTCTATACATTGTATTTCAATTTGAACAGGATTCAGGCTTGTACTTGGTGACCCTACTTAGGAGCTGGAATGAGTATGAGTTATATGAGCCTTTTAGCGTTATATTACAATTCCAGAAACCGTTCCCGTGCCTCATGTTTTCCCTCAGCGGACGCTAGGCTATACGTAACTCTCGCCGGATGTACCTGGCTGCCGCTCTCTCCGCCGAGTTTCTTTTCCCGTGGGAATAATGGCCATTAAAGACTGGTATGTTCTTTTCATTTATAGCGCCTCATGTTTCCCTCTTTCACAGTAGTTTCGCACGTCTCGACAACTGCTGCGTGCAGACCCGTCTGTAATGGAAATCTTTGACACACGAAGCCGAAGAGCATCTGCACTCTGAATCAGAGATTATGTTTGGGTGTAGCAAAGCCATTCCAATGAAATCCACAGTTGAAGGCCGTAAAGATCAACGCTTGCCTCATATCCTGTCCCAGTGGTTTCTTCCTGTCCTCTTCCTGGATAATACCTTGCATAGCCCTTTAAGTGGGATTTATAGCTCTTACCATTCTGTAATTACCGTCATGAAGCCCTTATGCTCTTATTAAAACCCCTGTCTTGGTCTCACTCAGGAAGCCTCAGGGAAACACTTAGGTTTAAGTTAAGATCCCTTTGAAGTACTTGAGGAAAACAGTGCTTATTTTCTGCTTTCTACTTGCATCTGTTGCTTACTACTAACATCTGGGTTGATACACTGTGTGCTCAGGATTTCATAACATCAACATGATGAGTTAGGATGACTAACTTGGATTTTGTCCATTGGCAATAGTTATTTTGTACCATTAGTCAATTTTCAATATCTGATGCTGATATCTTGGGTGCGGGGTGGCTGATTATAATGGGGTAAGCCATTATATTTAAATATTTAATTTAAAAGACCATGACAGCAAATTTGAATCGTGACAGCCCTTGCACCAACCACTGAAGGGTTTACTTTAGGTTTACTTAAAATTTAGTGCTGGGTCTTGTGTAAAAATTATTCTGCAGCAACAGTTTGACAACCTTGTTGGTTTGTTTTTCCCAAAAGTGCATGGTCAGCCTGCACTTAGTGTTAAGGACAGTCAGGCAGACAATCCCAGCATGCATCTATATGGCCTTTTTGTCCTTGTAAAGATTGCGAACCACATTCCTAATGTGTTGTGACCTTCAACTCCCTTATCTGTTCCCCTAACACAAGCTTTTCTTTCTGCGGTTGACTCTTGCATTCTCGCCGTGGCTTCGTACAGGTATGAAGCGCTTCTAGTCAGCCTGTGGAATCTCTTAGGAGCGTGCAGCCAAATCGTGGGTTGGAGAGAAGAGGTCATTTGGGTGCGCTGCTTTCTCCCTTCCGTCCCTCTTCCCCGTAAGCCCCTCACCTTGCTGGTGAGACAAACACCGTGACCTAGTTTCTCAACACACAGGCCGACCTGTGGAGCTTCAGCATGGAATTCCCAAAAAGACCCAGGAACCGGACTCATTTTCCGGCCTTTTGAAAAAGCTTTTTGTGTCTGTGCCGTTCTCCCGGCCTTCCCGCTAGTCTTGATTTGCTGTGAAAACACACAAACTTGATGTGGCCTGATGTCTTTCCCCCTCGCCATAATTAGCAGCTAAAATATTTATACTGGTCTATGAATGTTTCCGTGTGTGAATGTGTGTGTATACTCTGTGCTCATGCACATAGTGAACCCCTGAAGTGAGAGGTGTGCTATTACTTTGATAGGACCAATATTGTGTTTAGGGACCTGAATAGCTTGGGTCGGCTCTTGAGTAATCCCCTACTGTAGTAACACCCTAGCACCTACGTAGGAATGCATTACAGAACCAATGAGAAACATCTTGGAGATCTTAGCAATGCATCTGGTTAGCATCATGATGGGGCAATTCTCACTGGATAATGTCAATAGTCATTTTAAGTCCTGTTTAGTAGTGCTGAAATGTAATAGTCCACCTTTAAGTGTCTTCATTGTTAACTGAAGTTTCGATCTGAATAAGCTTTCTTGTTTCCGTGTCCCACCGGCACTTCTGTTCCAGTGGGCCTTATAAAATGTCGAGCTGCCCTCTTTGCTACCTTTTTCACATTCTCCCAGCCTGAAATGAGAGGCCCATAACATAAGGCCCATGCTGTTATCAGAGCGTCATTGTTGAACGAGGTGGAGGGACCAGGAAGAATTATAAAAGCACAAGATTGAGACACACTGGGATTTATAACGTCATGTTCTTAGGAAAAGTACATGCCTCGAAAAACATGCTGGGTAAGAAACCAGCCCCACCAACACTGTTCGTAAATCCGACATCAGCAGCTGTGGGGCGAAAACCATTTTATGAATGACAGAGAATGAGAAAAAAAAAACAAAACTAGCTGGGTTTCATCATCCTGATGTTATGCGCATTTGTGATGGAAGTGAAAATTGCCAAAAAAAAAAGATTGTGTGTACATTTTAGCAGCATCTAGTTGTGAAATTGCGAATTGCAGCCAGTAGCTTACCCCTCAATTTCAAAAAAGCATATAGGTGCCGCCACAGGACAAACATTTCATCGTCTGATACAACGCAAAGACGATTCACGCTATGTAGTACAGTTTGTCCATTCAGGACTGCTGTAGAAATGTGATGGCGACTTCCGTGTTAGGGGACCTACGGTGTATGTAGATAAAAACGGCTCGTTATAGTTGTGCGTAGTAGGGCTGTAACGATTTATCGTGCAAATGCGCGTTTTCTCAATGAATGAATTTGAATGAATTACAACATCCAAAAGCCAGATGGCGCTCTCGTGCAGAAACTCCAATTGTGCCACAGAAGTAGCAGCATTACGGACGCTATTCCAGGAAATGTCTACAGGAATATTTATATCGCCGTTCTTCAGATTGTTTCAGGTTTTTTCATGATAATAAAGAATATTTTGAATGATTTTATTTAACAAGTGTTAAATGCACGTTATAAACGACTCCGACTCATAATAATTTTAGATTGATAAGGAATTCTTACTGACCAAAACGCCATAGTACACGCACAAGCTTCGCATGAAACACAGAATCGCAGCTTTGCGACGCAAAATCGATTTTAGACAGGTCTTTTTAATGGGACACACGATTTATCATTACAGCCCTAGTGCGTAGGCCCTATCATGGCATAGCCGCAACAGCGTAGATTCCGCGTCGGTTTTCATTCATACTTTTGCAGACAGTCGCGCAGACCGCTAGTAGGCAGTATCCACGCGTTTAACCACAGTAGCAGCGCGACTGTCAAAGAAGCAGCAGCTTGGCAAGTTACCCACAAACAAAGAAGAAACTGCAACTTGTTGTGTATGATTTGAGAAGACAAGCAAAGATGGAAGTAAATAAACTGTGACTTTTGTTGCAGTTTGAGTTAAATCACTCCGGAAAATACCTATGATGCAGTTTTTTACCTGACCGGAGGGGTTCCGGTGGACCAATCACAGCGCTTGCGCTCTGCGTAGAACTGACACGCTTTTAAAAATTTTGCGAGGTGCATGGCTATGGCTAACCTATGGCGTAGAGCTTACGCACGACTATAAATCCGGCTTAAGGTCATAAAAACAATAGAGTTCATTATGTAAGGTCTTTATACACCACTGATAATATTGTTTTGTAGATTATATTGCATTTCTGTCAAGATATAAAAAACGCACCTTTACTTGTTTTTTTTAAGTTTTTACTCTCGCTTAAGGTGATTTTTGACAAAGAAGACACATTTACAGAATAAATTTAGACGTAGCAAACATTAAACCCACGTGACTGATTGTCTAGCTGTTTCCGCTGTCGTTGTCTTTTCCATATATAGGGCTCGACGTTGTCGCAATGCCCTTGCTGCTAGAGCCTGCATCAAAAATTCTGCATTCCTTCTTCAGTGGACAGCATTCAGTTTCAATTACAAACTGCACTGCTAATAAATGAGTAACTTGCCCAATCGTAACTAAATGCAGTCATGTCTCAATTTTTTAAGCGTGCCTTGTATTATTTACTGCTGGTTACCAATACGGAGGTGTCAGGAGCATTCAAGAGAGCCTCTTCTGCTCTCATTGACTGTTTTTTATTTGTTTATTATGCCTCCGAGTGTGCATGTATTTGTGTGTATTTGTGCATTGACATTCTTTAACGGTCTTGGCTTGTTATGACTTCACACCCTTTATCAAGCTGTGGCGCCAGCTGAGGACAAACACACCTTTGTTCCGCATCTATACAGTCATTTTAAGGGAATTAGCTGAACGCATGGTTGTGTTGTTTTTCTTGCTCATAGCGTAAACAAAATATCTACTTTTCTCCAGTCGTAAAAACCAGAGCTTCTGCCAAGCGGAACAGAAGTGTTTCCTTTATAGATCAATAGGGTTAAAAAGTCAATGGTGCACTGTGTTAACTGAGTGTTATGCTATGTGATATAAATAGTGTGGTTGGCCAAAGCAGTGGTGTGCTGGTTAGTTCACAAGCTTTAGATATGTTGAGCTGTGGTTCTGCTAGAAGAGGTGTAGGTTTGAATCTGTCATTTTGCTATGCCATTACACTCTATTAGATGGGTTTGGTAAACTTGCCCCCCATTTGCCCCAATGATCCACTTTGCATGAAGTCTTTTTAAATGAGCCATGCACTATTGAATGAATCCCTCAGATAGGCGATCCTGATGAAAACATTTTCTGATTAGCTTTATATTTCTGCATCAATGTTTTCTGTTGTCCTGCTGTCGCTTGCTGTGCATGAGGATGCCCACATCATTACGCCCCTAACTGAGGATAAATATAGCTTGATTTAATGCTAATGCTAAATAGAAGATGTGGCTTTGTAAGAGCAGCGGTTCCCAAACTTTTCATTTTGCGATCCACTTAAATATTTATAATTTATCCCAGGACACATCAACATATTTTTAAATGGAAATATAAAAAATACAAATTTTACAAGTTTTCAAAATAATCAAAATAATTCATGGAGTATCATATTAAAATCATTGTCATTGCTAGTCATTAATTGGACTGAGTTGTTTTTGTGTCATTCACCACAATGGCAAAGCGATTTTGCGCAACCCACCAAAAACTTGTGTTAGAGGACCTTCACATCACACACACATGCATACAGCATGGGACATAATTACTAGTTGACTTATTGGTCTTGGAAACTCTATATAATTATACTGGTTTCATTTTAACCTGACCCTGACCAGAATATTTATATTTTATTTTTAAGATGCATTAACATAAAACACATTCTTTCATTTGAAATCAGCTAGATGACTGAAAAGGATCACCTAATAAATTGCAGAATAAGTTTAACGCTAGTTTGACTGTTTAGTCTAATTGATCTAGTTGAGGCTGCAACTAATGATTATTTTCATAATTCATTAATCAGTCAATTTTTTTTTAATGAATCAACTAATCAGATTAAAAAAAAAATTTCACTTCTAGCTAAATACACACAAAAAAAATGATTCATTGGATTAACTCAATAAAATTGTGGGCAGGATTTCCATCCAATATGAATGTGTACCCCTAACTCATAAAAAACTGCTTTACACAATAAAAATATATACTCAATTTAAAGTAAATGGCAATACTCAATTAGTTGCCTCAACTCAATTTAGTGTAGTCTGAATAACTCGATTTAGCGTAGTTTGAATAACTCAATTCTGTTATTTTATAGATTTTTTTTATATCAAACTAATTAGCATGAGCACATGTTAGCATGCTTAAAATAATAACATATGATACTTTGGATGAGAATGTGAGAAGAGACTGATCTCCAAACAGGCATTAACACAGTTAGTCCTCATTGAGAGAAATACGTCACATCCACAACGTAACCACAAGCGCCACTCTTCTGCATGATGGTAACCAAATAATTTGAAAAAATATAACACAAACGCTTCTAAATCAATAAGATAAACGGACATTAAACACTATTAAGTCTTTCTCTTTACCTAAAAATGCATAAATTAACACTTAATTAAAAAATTACTCTCCAAAAGCAGTTGCATGCAAAGCATGCTGGGAAATTATTTTTCCAGAACCCAAACTCAAACTAATTGTGTTAACGCAAGTAAAAAGAAATCAATAAATTATAGTACATATTCATTTTGTGTTAGAATAATTAAATATATATATACTTATTGCTCTTAATGAGGTATTTTAAATTAATTGAACACAATTTTAATGTGTCATTTCTAAAAAGGGCTTGAATATTTTTTTTGAGTGTAAGGCACTTAATTAGGGTATTAATGTGTAGAAGTGTACTTTTAATAAAAAAAGTAAAAGCCACACACTACTACAAATTTTAACTAAAATAATCTTTTTGATTTTGATATTTTAAGCCTTAAAAAGTTTTTGCAGCTTTTAAATAGTAAACATCTTTAAATGTCAAAATAAAAAATATAAATAAATTTAAATATAAATGTACTCTTCAACTTAAGACCTTTTATAAGAATAATTTTTTTTCATTATTTACAAAATAAATAAGCCATTATAATATGAAAGTGATATACATGCATTGTTACAGTAATAAAAACCTGAATTTTCCCCCTAACTTTAAAACAGATTTTTGTTTTGTGGTTTATACTATTTTACTCACTTATATTAAAGGAATATTCCATTTTCTTAAAAGAAAAATCCAGATAATTTACTCACCACCATGTCATCCAAAATGTTGATGTCTTTCTTTGTTCAGTTGAGAAGAAATTATGTTTTTTGAGGAAAACATTGCAGGATTTTTGTCATTTTAACGGACTTTAATAAAGCCCAACATTTAATACTTAACTCAACACTTAACAGTTTTTTTCAACGGAGTTTCAAAGGACTATAAACGATCCCAAACAAGGGTCTTATATAGCGAAACGATTGTCATTTTTGACAAGAAAGATAAAAAAATGCTCTTTTAAACCACAACTGTTAGTCTAGGTCCGGTCCAGCGTGACCTAACGTAAATGCGTAGTGACATAGGGAGGTCACGTGTTACATATATAAAACGCACATTTGCGGACCATTGTAAACAATAAACTGACACAAAGACATTAATTAGTATCAGTTGACATACAACAATGTAGGAACGGTCCTCTTTCAACACACTTGTAAACACTGGGGAGGAGTTTCGCGTTCGTCCTCTGTGACCTCTTGACGTCATGACTTATTGCGTGGGGTCACGCTGACGCATCATGACCGGATCTGGACGAGAAGTTGTGCTTTAAAAGTGCATATTTTTTATTTTTCTTGTCAAAAATGTTTCGCTAGGTAGGACCCTTATGCCTCGTTTGGGATCGTTTAGAGTCCTTTAAAACTCCGTTGAAAAAAACTGTTAAGTATTAAGTGTTGGGCTCTATTAAAGTCCATTAAAATGAGAAAAATCCTGCAGTGTTTTCCTCAAAAAACATAATTTCTTCTCGACTGAACAAAGAAAGACATCAACATTTTGGATGACATGGTGGTGAGTAAATTATCTGGATTTTTCTTTTAAGAAAATGGACTATTCCTTTAAAGGAAATTAAACCTTTATTAACCAGCTTTCTTTTGCGCATTTACTTCCGTCATTGTCCCGTCAGGGTTGCCAGATCTGCTTAACAAAACCAGCCCATTGGCTGTTCAAAAACATCCCAATGACTATTCACAGCCCAAATACAATACAAAAAATACAAAAACATGTTGGTTATCAAAATATACGTTTTCAGTTGTTTGGCTTACTTATTTTTTTATTACTTTGAATAATTTTAAAGCATCTTAATGCCCTCTTGGTAGTTTGTTGAGGTCAGCTATTAGGTTGTGAAACACTGATCTAATGCATTCATTTAAACGTGTTAATGAAATTGATCTTTTTTACGCCAGTTTCTATCTTCGCCACTCGCTCTCACATTACTGCATCATGTCTGCTGTGCCAATTTCCTTTGGCAACGAAGAGACTGAGAGTCACACTCCGTATTAAGCGGTGTGAAAGAGACAGGTTCTGTCCGTGCTTGCTTTATGACGGGCGCAGCAGTGCCCGAGTGGTGCCACCCGCTGTCATGTCTGGCAGCATTTTGGTTAGCAGGGAGAGTGGCAGACACATGAGATAGACACAGATGCCATTCAGGCCTTGCGTTTGCTGCCAGACTTTAAGGAATTAAAAAGTTAATACCTTGTTTTTCAACTTTGCACATTTTCACTATTACATGATTTCTGTGAACAAAGATAATTGATGTTTAAGATAATTTGGACATGTTTGTGAGTTTTGTTAGATCGAGTGGGCTGTGGCTGTGAAGGCTTTAGTCAATTATTATTTTTTTGACAATTAACAAAATTCCAATATCGGAGTCGCTGTTAGACGTAATATTGACCACTCTGATAAAGGCCAGGAAGATATAGTGAAATTAAAGAAATACCACAATATGCACATTGCAATGCTTTGGAGTAATTTAACAATTTGAACACTTCAAAATGTTTCACAGGGCTCGACAAGAAGGACAGTCCGATGACCCAGGACCAATACGGCCAGTGCATCACCATCACCAAAGTTTTATCATTTGTACGTGTTTTGAGGCCTTGCCAATGCAAATATTCAATCATAGAAGACGCAAAACAGATGTCAATGTGCTATTTATGCACTACTTGAGAAGTCCTTCTTTGCGCACATCCGATGCGAGAGCCCAGAAAGCCGCTTCTCAAGACATTGCGTGTATATGAGCAAATGCTTCAAAAACTGTTAGTTTTCTTGCAATTGGGTGGACATATTTACACAAAATTATCTCAAAGTGCCGTGATTATACTTAGTCAGCTATGTATTAAGTAAATGTTAACAGTTCAGAAATAAAACACACGTTTAACAGTATGTTGGATCCACGTGCAATAGTTATTAAAGGATCTCAAATAAGCAAAGAAAAATCCTTAGTGTTGAGCTCTGGTCGTAATGTCACATACGCAAGTTTTAGGTTGATATAGATAGCAGAGAGACTGCGCAGGGCTTAATGCAAAGAATTTTTTATACTGGCCCGATTGGGCCAGTGTTTCAGGTTTTCACTTGCCCCACCATAAAAGATTTCAAGATTTTTTAACCCTTGTGCCTTGTTCCAATTCACTACCCTTTCGTGTTGTTAGGGGCCAAAAATGGCCACTAAATTAAACGACTGTAAAAATGTATCGGATTAATATTTTTTCAAATTTATCTTAAATCTGTTAATCGACCTCAGTACTGATCAAATGTTTCAAAAAATTTCATGATTTTAACTCTTTAATTGCCAAGCTCATAAGTGATGCCACTGATTTGAGGAAAAAACACACAAAATCACTGATTTTCAATTTAAAAAGTGATTGTGCACTGGATTTTTTTCACCTTTTTCACAGTCTTGGGCATGCCAAAGATTAGTAAAAACATTGGCATTATAGTCCATATAACTATGTACAAGCCAGAATTAAATCTCTGTTTTTTTGCACAGGCCTACTAAAGGGTTAATGGTGTCACATGGTGATCAACAGTAAAAATGACAAATTTAACCTCTTAGCAAAAGGTAAAACCACAAAGAATCAAAAATGCATGATAATAAGGTGTCATGGCTCTGCAATCAAAATATGTTATAATGGAAGTCAATGGGGCAAAAATGTCCACAAACAATAAATGAGGGAGAAAAAAAATGTAATCTGATGCTGCACAAAAACTAAAAATGCATCAAAGCCAATATTTTTACTAATCTTTGGCATGCCCAAGGTAAAAGAAAATCCAGTCCACAATCACTTTTTATATTGAAAATCTGTCATTTTGTGTGATTTCCCCCCCAAATCAGTGACACCACTTAAACGTGGCAATGAATGAGTTAAAATCATGGAATTTTTGTAAACATTTGGTAGTTCTGATCGGTACTGAGGTTGATTAACAGATTTATGCAAAAAATGTGGGAAAAATTCATGCAATACATTTTACAGCAGTTTAATTTAGTGGCCATAAGGGTAGTGAATTTGCCCACGGTATATTGTTACGTTTTTGAAAAGTTTCAAAGCATTTTCTTAAAATATGTGTAAATATAAGGTTTGTCACCAAAAATCATTCAATTTGCTGAAACACAGAGAAAGTTGTGGCCAAATTAAGACAAAAAAATAACAAAAATGGCCAAAAATGGCCCCAACAACACATAAGGGTTAAGACACCATGTATGCTAGGTGCTGTCGGCTTTTTTCATGAGCTTCGAGGTTTTGTTTACTGTAGTTGCTTGTTTCAACAAAAAAAGGCTTTCGACTTGTCTGCTTTACCTGGAAACGGACGGCAAACTGTGCATAACATTGCATTGTTTCTTTCGTCGTGTTTTACCCAAGTAAATAATTACGTTTTCGTTTGGCCTCATAATTAGAGGGCGCTGACGCCATCTTAACGTCTCTTTGCTCTACCAGCTGACGTAACACGCAACAGTGTCCACAAAAACCAATGAGGTAATAGAAACCTCATGACTTTGCTGAGAAGTTAACGTTCGAGATGCTTGAAATGTGGCAGAAAATATATTGTAGTGACTGAGCAATGCTATTTACTGGCCCAAGGGTCTCTTACTCTAGTCCCGGGCCATCGGTCAGTCCTTTATCTTGAGCCTTGTGGCAAGCATTCCTAACAGAAGTACTTGCACAGGTGAGTTCCCACAGTCAGGTGAGATTGAGGCCACAGGTTGTAGTGGATGGTGGCTGTAAGTGGGTTGGTGAAATATAGTTGAAGACCTCTGATGAAGCAGGCTTAGATTTCTGTACTTTCTACTACACTGTTCACCCCTCTGGGATGTCATCCAAAACTGATAGAGAGCTCTTTCTATAACTCTTTTGTCTCAGAAAGGTTAGTCATTTAAGAGTTGGTCCGCCTCCGTTTCTGGCGGTGTAACGTGCTTTGTTTTCCCTCAAGCATGTCTTTGAAAAAACCAACAAAGGGATGATGTTATAAAGCCTAGCTGTGCATTTAAATGTGTTGCTGGAGGGCCTCCTAAATGCATTCGCTCCAAAACATGAATGAAACGAAAGTGGATTTGTGGGCCCACAAGTTCGTAAACCCTTTGTAGTCACGTCCCAACAAGTAGATGTTTTTTTGATTGTTTCTTGGAAGATGACGTTTAAGAGCTTGTTTACGATCAGATAAAGCTTCGCTGTGTATAGAATTGCTAATGCTAGTATGCGCTTTTTTGTTTGTGACTGTAAGCCAGAAAGGCTTTTCTAGGAAATCTAAACACTGTTAGATTATGCTTCGCCACCATGTAAAGGACCACAATGGAAACTTTGAACATTGAAAAGGTGTGGACTGCCGTTGTGGGATGTCTGCAGCCTCGCAAACAACCAATACACCACAGCGGCCAGAGACATGCTGAGGACGAAAACAGATCAATCCTCTGGGAAATTAAAGTGCCATGTTTGTACCTGCTGAGTCTAAGTTTCAGACATCAGGGCATTTGTTCTTGACACATCTAAAGATCCTGTGCTACAGCCTAGTTAAACGGTTAGTTCATACAAGTATGAAGATTCTGTCAGATACATGCTGAAATGAATGTTGATTTTGCTTGTTTCTTCCATTTATTAAACTTGATTGAGACACTGAGGCTGTTCTGCATAACATCTCACTTTGTGTCCTATCAATGGATGGATGGCATACGAGCAACTAGCGATTATTTTTTTCACAATCGATTAATTGCCTGATTATTTTTTTACGATTAATCGACTAATCGTATAAAAAACTCAATATTTACTCATTTAGATTTATCACTTATAGCTTAATAAGGCACTAAATTAGTGTGTGACAGTGACAGAATCACATATATTCACAGTATACTTTTAAAAGTGCAAAAGCCACACACTACTACTGAGTTGTACTAATATAATCTTTTTGATATTTTTAAATAAAATATCTGTGCAGCTTTTAGATAGAAAAACATTTTTAAATGTCAAAACATAAACAAACAAAACAATTTGAGTCTTTAGGGATTTGGTGGCAAGGAAATTTTGCCATTTAGATTAATAAACTCATTTAATCTTTAGATGAGAATTAACATTATTCGTTATTTACAAAATAAAAAAGCCATTATGATATGAAAGTGATGCACATGCGTTGTTACAGTACTAAAAACCTGAATTTCCCCTTAACTTCAAAACAGATTCTTAGTTTGTGGTTCAAAGCTATTGTTTTAAAAACCCACCACCAAATAAACATACAAACTAATTTATATTAAAGGAAATTAAACCTTTATTAATCAGCGTTCGTTTGCTCTTTTGCTGCCGTCATTGTCCTCTCAGGGTTGCCAGATCCGTGCAACAAAACCAGTCCAATGGTCATCCTAAAATTAGTCCCAACAGCATCCCAGTGACACTTCACAGCCCAAATACCAGCAACTAATTAACCTAATCTTCTCATTTCTAACCCGCAATAAAAGCATCAACCTTTTAAAAAACAGTTTAAAGGTGCAGTGTGTAATTTTAAAAAAGATCTCTTGACAGAAATGCAAAATAATATACAAAACTATATTGTCAGGGGTGTGTAAATACCTTTTTATAATGAACCATTATGTTTTTATTACCTTAGAATGAGATGGTTTTTATCTACATACACGAGGGTCCCCTTACGTGGAAGTCACCATTTTGTGCCACCATGTTTCTACAGAAGCCCTTAACGGACAAACTTTTTTACTACACTGAAAAAAATGAGTCATTGAATTTAATCAATTTTTTTAAGGTAAGTGGTTGCAATCAATTTATTTACGCTACATTTAAACAAAAAATTCAATGAATTATTTTTTCAGTGTAAGTTGTCTCCGACAATCACATGTTTTTCTGGGGGCGGCTACCATAGCTTCTCTATGCGTTTCAAAAGTGAGGGGTGAGAAGTGGACTGAGCCGTTGGTTGTAATTCGCAACTTCAAAATTTACACACTACACCTTTAACAGTAGCCCAATTCAGAACATTCAGAATGCCGATGACATGGCAACGCTGCCATATGAAGAAACATTTCAGAAAATTTTGAACATTTCAAATTTTATTAGTTTTTTTAGCGATTTTAGCGATAAGTTGCAGCCCTACATATGAGTCAAAAACAACATGAGGGTGAGTAAATGACAGGTGATGGTTGATGTCTTTTTTTTAGTATTGGTTTAAAGTTTTCTTCATGTAAATCTTTTGTATTCTTGACTGATTTGTTGTTTGTTCTACCACACATTGACTAAAATGATGTGGAAGTTCTGGCACTCAACATCTTCTTTGAATAAGTTTTGTTTAATTTGCCAAAAAAAACAAGGTCAACATTCAAGAATACCATTATACTGTAGTCTGCAAAGACCCAGCAGTCTCGGATACTGTTCTGGGATGAAAGGGATGAAAAATGATAGATGAAAGTGACATAATTGCCAATGTTTGGTAACCCACACAAGTACCTCCCTCACTGCCTGCTGGTAATCAGAAACAAAACCTGTGACCTTCAGGTTACAAGCCTGACTCTTTAACCAATATGCCACGACTGCCCGTCTTATACCTTTACACACTCAGTAGTGCATGTAAGGTTCTGCCTGAATGCATTTTGTCCCGGGAAAGCACATTTAGTGCCTCTTCTGCGCACCTTGAACAATTGCCTATAACCTAACATGGCATGGCGTACCCATGCTTTTGAAACTTAGTATATTGTCACATCTACTGCATTCAGTAGCTGCATACCACCTCATCCACTCATACATTTTCCTGCTAATCTTCCTGTCTTGCAGCGGTCCGCCCGACTCATTGAGCGAACATCTTGTGAGGGCAGGAGCGGGACATCTGTCTGCTATAGGGATCAAACTCTGATTCATTCCTGCCCGAGCTTGCTTCTATTCATGCCACTGCAATCCCTTATTGTTATTCCCATCCCTGCTACCCCATCCCACCTCCACACGGCTGCCACGTGCGGCACCTGCTGACTCTCACAACCCATTGCTGCTGCTGAGCACGCAAGCTGCTGAAATGGGTCACTACCTGATTGTGAAATCATGATCAAGTGGAAATAGAGAATAAGAGGCTAATCTAGTACATCTGATGGTACTTTGTATGGCCAAGTGGAAAGACATAAGACTTTGCTTGATCGGTTTTGCCCACTGGCATCGTGCAGTAGGTTTGTCATTAGGTCATGAATCGGCTTCCAGAATTATTTTCATGGTGGATAATTTTTTTTATTCCAGATCCCTCAATCCTCTTTTAGCCTCATGCAGACAGAAAGTAGTATCTTACTACACTACTTGGGGAAAATAAGCACCTTACTCGCCAACCTAAAAGAAAGATATGCTTCATGAGGGAAAATGGTAGGAATAGAGAATTTAAAAATGCAAAAAAATATATATTTTTATTGGTTGATGATTTTTAACATATGATAATTAATTGACTTAGAATGTTATGCTAGCATGTACAACAGTTATTGAATGTTATGACCACATCTGCTAATGTTATAGAGAATGTAGTTGAAGTTTATTCAGGGTGTGATCCCAGTGGTTAGTAGTCCCATTAGCTTGTCCAAATCATCCGATCAAGCTTTTCCGTCAAAGTGCCATTACTGATTTAATTATTTTTTTTTTAAGTGGGTACTAGAAGAAAATTAGCATTAGAAGAGTTTCACCTGGTTGGGCATGATATGCTTTATATCTAAAGGAGCAGTTCACTAACATCTAAAAATTATCTTTTTTCTAAATCTATTTGTTTGTGCTATTTTTTTACATTTTGTCAAATCAACATATATTGTTATGCTACTTTAACTTAAAAAAATAGGTTAAATGGCTTCAACTAGTGTTTAAGTTATATCAACTATTCACAGGTCAAAACTTAAAATAGTAAGTTGAATTTACTTTCAAAGCCAAGTTTTTGTTTATGTGCTGCATTTTTTATTTATTTATGAAATGCGCTTTTAACATACTATCATTGTATTAAAACACGTATTTACTTACCACTTGTAGTAAACTTGAACCTTTTTTTCATAAAGATAGGCTTAAGTTTACCTAAATACATTTTTAAAATAAATTTTTAGCACATTTTAGTTAGGTTTAGATGTTCTTAAGATTATCTTTAGAAGTACCAAAGAAGATTTTTTGTACATTAACTCTTAACCCGCCAGCCTTTTTTAATAAAGTTGCCAGCCATTTTTTTTATCATTTACGATTAGTTTAATGCCTTTTATAAAACTTTCTTCTTTTAATATATAAACATACATACAATATATCAAATAAAAGAACAGACAGTCTAAAAAAAAAGCTTTTTAGCACCTCTAAAATATGGGTAGATTTCTTCAAAAATACAAAATTTTGAGCAAAAAGTTGAGAATTTTATTTTTGTAGGTGTCTTTTTGTTAGAGATTAGATTTAGAGCGCTGATTAAAACATACACAGAATTTGTACTCTCTTTGGACCAATGGATGCTTTAGTGTTTTATAAGTTGGGTAAGAGTGCCACCTACTGTATAATAGTGGAAATTAGGGAGGAGCAGGAGTACTTGATTGCTTGAGTACTCGAACGTGGCATCGATAATTGATCACGAAAACTATGATCATGTGGATTTATTTATTGTGGTTATGACGACATAATAGCAGTTTAAGATTATGTAGAGTGCGTCATATAGAAAGCGCTTCGGTTTGTGTTTATTAACCCTTTAGTTTCACTTCATCATGCAGCTATTCTTGTAAGAGGTTTTTGTTAAAAACATTTAATTCATTAGTAATCTAGTATGTGATATTTTTTTGTAAAATTACGTTTTATTTGAGTGTTTTTAATAAAAATATTTTCATGTTCACCATAACGTGTATGCCCCGCCCCTTTGATTGCCTCGCCCCCAGTTAACGGAGTACTCGTTCTACAGACCTATGGATTAATAAAAATGAAAGAAATCGATAAATGCACATTCCTAGTAGAAATATACATTGCCTTAAAAACTCGTCATTGGCAGGGAAAGAGTACAAAATTAGTACAATTATGGAAGTGTACTTTTTTCATGTGGAATACAAATGAGATTTTATCTTTTCGACATACAGATTAGCATGCTCAATTTAAATATGGTGGTTAATTCTCAAGAATATCTGACCATGTATTGATCACTAAATAAGCTTAAAATATTTATAATTTTCTTTCACAAGTAAATCATTTTGGTTTAAAGGGCACAGAGAATGAAAAACCATTTTTACCTTGTCTTTGTTGAATAATGGTAGTCTACCCGCATTCACAAACATACAACAAGTGCTAGACATGCTAAACATCTCAGTCTCATAGAAATTCCTCTTTTAGAAATGCCAGCCAGAAAACGGCCCAATCTGAAAAACTGATGCTTATGACATCACAGGCATCTAACTGCCCCTCCACTTTAAAATAATTGGCTAAATGTTTTGAGTGGCAGCAAAGTCAGCCAATCAGTAATGAGATTGCAAGTTAAGCCAGTAGGGGGAGCCAAATAGGTGCAAAACCACTTGTTTAAAATCCCCCACCCTAATAGAGCTATCTGAGAGAGGTTTTTAGGAAGCTTCTAAGGCATTACAGACCCAAACAAAAAAAATGTTGTCTACATGTCACATCACAGAACAAGGATAAATACCCTGTTCAATCATTCTATGTCACCTTTAAGCCATTTATTATCTACTTTTTGACTGGAGTCATTTGGATTACATTAAAGATGGATATTTGAGCTTTTTGCAGCTTCAGCATGTTGAGCCCCGTGTAAGAAGTTAACATGATTGCATTTCAAGATAAAATAATTTTTTGTGTTCACCTTCATCTGATACAGTATGAGGGTGAGTAGAAATAGAGAATTTTCATATTTGGTGAACTGTTTCTTTAATTATTTATATGAAGTTGATATGAAGTAATGTGCCCTTATCAAAAGTGTGAATAATTAGTGGTGTCAGTGTTACAGTGTAGTTTGGCACAGCCGTGACTCTGTGTAGACCCATCTAGCTTGTTTTTCTTAGGACTCGACACCCTTCCAGTACCAGCGCCCTGCTCTCTCACCTTTCACCGACGTCATCAACGGATGGGATTTCAGTCAGCTGACTGTGTGCTTTAACAACTAGCGTGAAAAATAACCTTACGGCTGGGTATCGGCATCAGCTGTCTTTACAGTTAACGTTGTCACATTCATACTGTTACAACGTCATCTTTCTATTTTGGAAGCATAAAATAAAATCCTTACATTTATGCAGTTGGCAGACCCTTTTAACCAAAGTGACTTAAAAATATAGCTACATTTTGTCAATATGTATTCTCAGCGAACAAACCCACAATTTTTTGGCACTGCTAATGCAATGATCTACCAATAAGATCCACATATTCTGCCACCAAAATGCAAAATTCATAACGAATTAGTATAATTTAAACCAAAAAGTGCAGATTTTCAGGTAAGCCTACAGGAAAAAGTGTCTTGCAAACTCTAATAATAGTTAGGGCTAAATGATGTTTGTGTAATGGGCATTTAAAGTCTTGAATACAAGGCAAGTTGTAGATTCTAACTAAAAGAGACAGCAAAGACACATTAGCAAATAAAAGCACCAGCGGCTTAGACTTAGTAAATGAAGTCCCGCCACCGCAGGATCGACTGTGTTGCCAACACCTTTGGTCTTTGTCGATCATGGAGACAGACAGCAAAGTACTGTACATTTAAGCCAAGCTGAGATATTTGTGCCAGCTACTGTAGCCGGGCATCCAGTGCCATGCCATCCCAACATCCCTGGACCTAAAACGCCCACGAGCGCAGTAAGACGCAAACTTTCCCGGATACAAACCGCAGTTTGAAGAGTTACTTATTCTTGTCATTTAGACATTTGTCTTAATTTATGTCTACATTACGGACGGGTTGCAGCCCTAGACTGTTTTATTACACATACAGCTTTTTATTATCAAAGGATGAGTAAATGAGAGAGAGTGAGGGATTTAGGAAATGACCAAGGTTTAGACTCAAACCCTGGTCACACAAGCAGTCAACTTTTATTTGTCACTATTAACTTGAATATATTTAGTGTTAGTTTCTTTCATTTAGTGTAGTCAGTCTCTGTTATAATGTCCCATCAGCATTAAGGCTCCAGACTATCTGGATGAGGACTCATTTATGAACGCTAGTGAGTGAATACTTTTCATGAAAAGGCCTTCAGTGTAAGTTAAAAACAGGCAAGGGGGAAAATGGCCCCTGAACACTTCATGTATTTAGGTCTCAAATCTGGAAATTGTTAGGCAGTGTTATGGTCGTCTGTTACCAGGCCAAATGTCTGCTTTGTAATAACTGTTCAGCGCCCATCTGCAACCCGGGTTCGAGTACAGTGAGCCTAAAGGTTTCGGGCTTATTAAAGTGGTTTTACGGGGCACCGGCCGTATTTTATGAGACCAGACGGGTCTGAAACCCACTCATATGTTCAGGTAACACAGCAGTTAGTTTTGGCAGATTTGAGTAAGAATCTAATAAGGAGATTGAAAATGTCAGCATTAGTCACTGACACATGACAGCCGAGAACATTGGATGATATCCCCTAGCAAAACCAAACAACAAATCTTTATTGTTATTTATTCCGGATCGTCGCTCGTCACTTATTAGACTTAATGATCTGTCACGTCATGTCTGAGTAATTGTAATTACAGGACTCAAAGCAGTCAAAATCATTTAGTTGTTTGATCATAATAAGTTAAGAACGTTTTTAAAATTAATTTTATGAAATCCGTGACTTCCCGACTTAACCGCTGTGACATTATATAAAAAATGTATATGGCAGCAGGTTCAACTCTTAAAGGAATGGTTCACCAGAATATGAAAAATTATTAATTTTACATTTTAATGTGGTTTCTTATATGGGAAAATCATAAAATTGGGTTAATTACTTCAATTGTTAATGCCTAAAAATTGCCTTTTTTTATTCTTTATTTTGGAAAAAAAATTGCAGTAAAATTATAACTTTCCACACAGCATGTTAAGACGTATATAAATTTTACATTTAAAAATGTTTTTTATATGGGAACCAACATGCACTGTTAATCATAAAAGTTGGGTCAACTTTGTTACTGGTAACACCTAAAAATTTGAGTTTTTTAAATTCTTTATTTTGGAAAAAAATTGCAGTAAAATAATGACTTTCCATACAGCATTTTAAGACGTATATAAATGTTTACATTTAAAATGTTTTTTTTTAATATGGGAACCAACATGCACTGTAAATCGTAAAAGTTGGGTCAACTTTGGTACAGGTATAACCGAAAAATGTGAGTTTTTTTTTCTTTATTTTGGAAAAAAATAGCAGTAAAATAATGACTTTCCATACAGCATTTTAAGACGTATATAAAGGTTTACATTTAAAATGTTTTTTTTATATGGGAACCAACATGCACTGTAAATCGTAAAAGTTCGGTCAACTTTGGTACTGGTAACACCTAAAAATGTGAGTTTTTTTATTCTTTATTTTGAAAAAAAATAGCAGTAAAATAATGACTTTCCATACAGCATTTTAAGACGTATATAAATGTTTACATTTAAAATGGTTTCTTCTATGGGAACCAACATGCACTGTAAATCGTAAAAGTTGGGTCAACTTTGGTACTGGTAACGCCTAAAAATGTGAGTTTTTTTATTCTTTATTTTGGGAAAAAATAGCAGTAAAATAATGACTTTCCATACAGCATTTTAAGACGTATATAAATGTTTACACTTAAAATGGTTTCTTATATGGGAACCAACATGCACTGTAAATTGTAAAAGTTGGGTCAACTTTGGTACTGGTAACACCTAAAAATTTGAGTTTTTTTAATTCTTTATTTTGGAAAAAATAGCAGTAAAATAATGACTTTCCATACAGCATTTTAAGACGTATATAAATGTTTACATTTAAAATGGTTTCTTATACGGGAACCAACATGCACTGCAAATCGTAAAAGTTGGGTCAACTTTGGTACTGGTAACACCTAAAAATGTGAGTTTTTTTATTCTTTATTTTGGAAAAAATAGCAGTAAAATAATGACTTTCCATACAGCATTTTAAGACAAATATAAAATTTACATTTAAAATGGTTTCTTCTATGGGAACCAACATGCACTGTAAATCGTAAAAGTTGGGTCAACTTTGGTACTGGTAACACCTAAAAATGTGAGTTTTTTTTATTCTTTATTTTGGAAAAAAATAGCAGTAAAATAATGACTTTCCATACAGCATTTTAAGACGTATATAAAGGTTTACATTTAAAATGGTTTCTTATATGGGAACCAACAGGCACTGTAAATCGTAAAAGTTGGGTCAACTTTGGTACAGGTATAACCTAAAAATTTGAGTTTTTTTTTTCTTTATTTTGGAAAAAAATAGCAGTAAAATAATGACTTTCCATACAGCATTTTAAGACGTATATAAATGTTAACATTTAAAATGTTTTTTTAATATGGGAACCAACATGCACTGTAAATTGTAAAAGTTGGGTCAACTTTGGTACAGGTATAAACTAAAAATTTACTTTTTATTCTTTATTTTGGAAAAAAATAGCAGTAAAATAATGACTTTACATACAGCATTTAAAGACGGATATAAAGGTTTACATTTAAAATGGTTTCTTATATGTGAACCAACATGCACTGTAAATCATAAAAGTTGGGTCAACTTTGGTATTGGTAAAACCTTAAAATGTGATTTTTTTTATTCCTTATTTTGGAAAAAATATCGGTAAAATAATGACATTTTTTATACGGCATGTACATGTTTTATACAGATGTATATATTTAAAATATAAAATATAAATATAAATTAACCTTTAATTGTATGTGAGAAAATGTCAGTTTAAAAAGATTTAGATTTAAGGCGTTACAAATTGAAAGTTTTTTTTTTTAAGTTAATCTAACTTTTACTGTTTACAGTGTGGTGAAGCTTATAGAAAGGTAAATTCCCATTCAATGTCACAGCTTGTTTGCTGTCATAGTTCCCGATTGTTTTGCAAACGTTTATTGAGATTGATATAGTTTAAAAGATCCCTGTCTTTGGCAAAGGCGTACACATTGTCTCTATGATAAATCTACTGTCAGTAGCTTTGACAGATTAGTTTATCAGAAGTACTACTAATGCAGAGAACATGAAGGGCGATGAATGTTATGTAATCACTGTTGTGACCGTAAAAGTTAATCTAAAAAAAAAAAAAATATTTTTGTTTTATTATTTTAACCCACAGTGTATTTATGCTTCTATGAATATATGCCGAGTTTATCGTCCCAGACTGACTGTATGCTGTCAGGTCTTGTCTAAGCTTGTTGCTGGTGATGTTTGCTATGTGAGATGATAGTGAAACTCTATAAGGTGTCACTCCGGTCCGGTGAACTGCAGTGTGCTTCATCTGTGATGGCACGTTTACATTTATACATTTAGCAAACACATTTATCCAAAGCAACTTATAGGGCATTCAAGGACAAGGTATGGGTCAATAAACAAAAAAGCTCTTAAAAATATAGTTTAAAATAATTCTAATGAGGAACATTGTGTTTAAAAGGTTTTGTTTTTTGAACAACATCTCAGTAGATTTTAATTATTTTTTCACCATATTTTTGATATTCCAATTAAAAAAATGTCAGGTGGTACAACCAATTATGGTCTATTTGCCAAATAAGTTTAATGCGCTCCATGTAACCATGCTGATTTTTTGTTCTACTTGGATGCTGGAATACGCTTTTGCCTGTGATATCAAATTTATAAATATAATTTTTTTATGTGTTTGATAAAATAGCATTTTTACTAGTTTTAGTTGTACCACCTGACACAGAAAGAGTACCAGCCTACACGATACATTAAAGTAGCTCTTTTTCAGTATTTAAGAGAAATCTACAAACTTTACATTCAGCCATGAAGAGTATCTGGATTAGGGATGCTAAACAATTAATCGCGATTAATCGTTAGCAGAATAAAAGTTTTTGTTTACATCACATATGTGTGTAAACTGTGTATAATAAATATGTATATGTATATATATATAAATATGAACACATTCATGTATAATTTTAAGAAAACATTTTTTTATATATTAAGTATTTATATTTATAGATAATATAAATTATACATAAATATACAAATGTATATACACATGTAAACATTTCTAAAACATATACATGCATGTGTGTGCATTTATTTATACAAATTTATTATACACAGTTCACACACATATATGATGTAAACAAAAACTTTTATTCTGCTAACGATTAATCGCGATTAATTGTTTAGCATCCCTAATCTGGATGATGCGATATCATGTTTACTCACTTGTAAACTTCTTAATAAAAGGCAAATGATTGCGGTTGTACTACATTGACATTTGAGAACATCCAATATGTTGGACAAAAGTTTTTCAATTATCCTAACATCCAAACAACTACTGATATTTGTGAAATAGGTAAGCTTTTTAAACATAAATAATGCCAAAGCATCTTATTTTTAATTTTTAATTATTTCAGCACTATTTTTAATAGTTGCTTTAAACCAAAACAAAGATTTGTATTTATTATTAAAAAACACTGAAAATGTATTTAAACTAAATTGTTTTTTTTAAATGTAGCAACTTTTATTTTTATAGTACATGAATAAATCCCCCCAGACACAAAAATATGCATGTAATGTCATCTAATAACACTGAATATTATCATAATTTAAAGCTGGTGCTGCAGTTTAATGATAATTTTGTAGCTGTAGTCATTTAAAGTAAGTTAAACTCTTAGTTTGAACTTGTTTATAGTTAAAAGATAATGCATCTGGTATTAAAACCTTTGTCTGGATGTTTACATCTGCATTTGAGCATCTAACTTGCATATAAATGTACGTATTCGCTACAACGGTGATTTTGAGGGATGACCAAAATGATTTCATCCTCCATAAAATTTCATCACTACTGCATGTAGCACTAAGTGTGACCTTGAGATGTTCGATTAAATGTCTTTGAGACTTAATAATTGAGATATAATCTGGAGATTTGGACCCATATGTTCCCATTCCGTCGTGTCCCTTTGGTAAAGAAGAATATTTTAGTGAGAGTGTTACACGTTATTCTTTTCCTTTTGTGTGCTGCAGTTCTATCATGCGCATTTACTTTGAAAGAGAGAGAGAGAGAGAGAGAGAGAGAGAGAGGGAGAGAGAGGAACACACCGTGCCAGCGCATGCAACCTGTTTTACTCAGACATGCTGCTTTGTGGCAGTGATGAAGAGACCTCGGATGAACTTGGAGAGTTTCCAGAATTAATAAGGAAGAAGGCTGAGGTGTTGATGTTGACTAAAAATAAAAAGCCTGAGGCGTCCTTTCTGTTGGCATCGTGGTGTTAAATGCAGGGAATGTCTTCTGTAAGAGCTGGGATAATATCTAACAGGGTTCAACACTACATCATTTAACCACCACTGATACAATGTCAATTACTGAAGGGATAGTACGCCCCCCCCCAAAAAAAACATGTAATTTACTAGGGGTGCAAATCAGGCAGTATTTATTATCTCTGCCAGCAATGCGATATTTGCAGATACGTCAAACATTTCTTCGACGCAATTACGTTTCGATTCCTTTTGATTCATTTAGCGATACTTAAATATCACCAGTGTTGGGGGTAATGCATTGCAAGTAACGCGCATTACGTAATAATATTACTTTTTTTGAAGTAACGAGTAAAGTAACACATAAATGAACATATTAACGTAGAATTACGCACTTTGTGCGCCTGAACGGGGAAAGTTTGGGTCAGAAACTGAGATGGCAGGCCAGAAATTTACATTTTTGCGATCATAAAAAACACCTGCAAGGCCTGAAAGAGATCAAGCAGCAGCCAAGGAAAAAAAAGTAACGCAAAAGTAACGTAAGCATTACTTTCCATTAAAAGTAACTAAGTAACGCAATCAGGATTTTTGCAGCCGTTACCGATTTGTTATCTTTGTTATCTTCATTTTTTTCTAGATAAAGTAATACCACAGATGTTGCCTTTGTTATATTACTTGCAGTAATGACGTATATAATTGTTTTAATAGAGAATCAAATAAATAAGCACAACAAATATATTTTCTGCGTAAAAAAATGTCTCTAATTGCAGCCGCATTCAGGATCCCTATGATGACAAAAGTAATGGAAAAATTGGTTCACGAGATCGGCAAATTTAGCGAGTACCGATCGAGTCATTTAATGCCATTATCGGTCAATACCGATACTTAATTTTACAGTCCTGTTAGATGTGTAGTTACTGAATAACTTTGTAATTACTAGGTACCGTACCTAAATTTAATCATAAACTTAGTGTTACGAGTATTTTGTTGCATAAGTAGGGGAGAGAGGGGCACAAAATAACACTTTTTGACTTTGGCTCATCATTCAAAAATATTTAAGTTAGATTAATCATTTTTTTACACAAGCAACACACATCTCTGCTATAAATTTATTGTAACACCTGCAAGAAAATTTTTGTAATAATTCAATCAAATTCTGTCTAGATACTAAAGGTGTATATGGTTTATACATCTGCCTATAATAGATAGATATCCACACATTCATCCATCCATGATCCTTCATCTATCCATCCTTATTATGCAGCAATGCATAATATGAGTTTTTGAAAGGGAAGACAGTCAGTTATTTCCCCTGATATTGTATTAACAGTTATCATTTTGATGAAGAGTATTTACATTGTTTTTATTGCATTATCATTGTATGCATGAGGCTTAATTGTAACACTGTGTGACAACTAACCCCGCTGTGTAAAAAAATTTAATCCCAGCTAACAGTTACTAGAAGTTGCTGATATTTTCAAAATGATGTAATGTTTTAGGTAACAAGACAGTGATTAAAATAATGGAAGTTTGGATTTGGTGACTGACACACCCAACTCTTAACGAATCTTAACAAAAACTCAATACTTTTCACAAATTCACAGGAGATCTTTTGACAGTAAATATAAAGTATAAATATGTAAAGTAGCCGGGTCATTCTCACGAAAACTTGGTTATAAAAATGTCAAGCATGAAAATGTAAAAATTGCCTAAATTTACTTTTTTTTTCCCACCAGACATTGAAAAACAAAGTCTGGAGTAAATGGGAACATTAATTTAAACACTTTTACTTATCATTTAACACTTTTTGTAACATAATTAAAAAAATTAGTCCTAAAAAATCTCATTACCGCAACAGTCAGAAAACATCAACACTGACATATTTTCAAAATGACATTACAAACCTGAAAGAACATAATTTGGAGATTCTGCACATGCATTTAAAATCAAAGTATTATGCTTCTATTAATTAAATTAACATTTAATTAGCATCTGTTGCGGTAATGATAATCAAAATGTCGTGTAAGCATTCTGACAAGACAATATTTCAAATTAACTGTAAAAAAATGATCTTACCTGGTAGCCATCTTGAAGTAACTGGTCCATGTGCTTGATCACTCAAAATCAAACTTTATTAAAATTCTGTATGTGTGCTTAAACTGTTCTCAAGAAGTGTTGCGGAGGATGAGAACATCAGGCATGGACACATCATTTTCCTAATTTTCTTTTATACATGAATATTCAGTAAATATTTTTTCTGTCATCTAACGTAGTCTAGCAAAACATCCATTTATGTTTTTTCTAAATATTTTTGTGTTAATTTGATTAAATTACAACTAGGGATGCTTAACGATTAATCGCGATTAATCGATTGCAGAATAAAAGTTTTTGTTTACATCATATATGTGTGTGTGAACTGTGTATAATAATTATGTATATATAAATATGCACACATGCATGTATAATTATGAGAAAAAAATATATTTATATATTAGGTATTTATATTTATATATAATATAAATTATAAATAAATATACAAATGTATATACACATGTAAACATTTCTTAAATATATACATGCATGTGTGTGCATTTATTTATACAAAGTTATTATATACAGTTCACACATATATATGATGTAAACAAAAACTTTTATTCTGCTATCGATTAATCGCGATTAATCGTTAAGCATCCCTAATTACAACATAACGCATGTTCAAACACAGCCGGACACATTGCGGTAATGAGAATTTCAGCAGAAAATGAGATAAAATTGACAAATTATAAATTCTTATGTTGAAATCACACATTGTGCAAGGTAGAACACAGTATTGTGTTAATCATGATGCTTTTTAATATTACTATATTACACATTTTATAGCTAAAATCATTAGTGCCGTGGTGTTTCAATGGTTTCGTGAGAATCACCCAGCCGTGTTACAGTTAACCCTTTGTTATTTCGTGTCCCCCACATACTGTAAAATAAATTGCAGCCGGGATTTCAGAAGTCTTGGACTGTAGCACATCTGTATTGGTTACTTTTATAGGACTGTTAAAGTACTTCGTTTACTATATTGAAAAAAAAAATACCGAGTACCCGGAGTACCGACAGAGACAAATAAACTACACAGAGCAGTGAAAAAACAAATGTTATGAACCCTAAAGAATTTCTAAAAAACTTGCAGATTGGTGAGTCTACAGTGAAATGCAACAGAACAATGCAGAATATGGTTTGGCAGGACAGAAAGATGTTTTGGGTTAGTCACATTCTGTGCATTTCTGTGGTGTACGTGCTACTTGTGGCTTTAGCCAAATTCGAGTTTTAATTACTGCGCTGGTCGTAAAAAGGTGCGAGTCTTTGACCTGTTTGAGCACAATTAGTACTCGTCCATATGGAAATTAAATTACAATGTCAAAAGCAGGTACGTGTACTCAGGCGGTTGGTTTCAGTCCAATGCAAGTACAAGCGTGTCATATCGAGTTGAGAACAGAATGCACTTTGTGTAACATTGACAGCTTCTCTGGGTACAGTAGTTAATTATTTTGTTTTTCTCTTCTCAAATCATTTCATTGATCATTTCAGCGTGACCTCGAGTGGACTTTTTTTTTCTCAGATTAATTTATCGCTGTTGTCGATTTGTTTCAACATCTCTGTAACATTTCTTGGATTTGTTTCATCAAACTTCTATGAACGTCACATAAAAAACATCCAAGTAGTTAAAAGCCATGTGTTGTTATTGAGCAGTCGGCTGGTTTCACGGCTGCTTGTATACGGCAAATCAACACGGTCTGAATCGCTCCTGCTGGTCCTGTAAAACATGTAACAGCGCTAAATAAAAATCTGGATGAAATGCTAACCTGCTTACATGCACCACAGCAACAGATTTCCTTTAAGTGCACTTTCTGTAGGTCCTCATGAAGCTTAAAGTACTGTATTTAAGGGTTTTTTGTTTAAGTGTAGAAGAAAGATCTATGCTATTGTAGTCTTTACACATGGCATGGATCCCAGTTTCATTGCAAGTGTGTGTGATTATATCCACCATGTCAAAATTAAACATCCAACAGCTCAGAAAATGAATAAAAAGAGATTAGTTTGTGGATTATTTAGGGATGGGGCTTTGAAAAACCCCAAGTACGAGATCTATGATGACTGAGAAGAGAAGAGAAGACGAGGATACTGG
Organism: Paramisgurnus dabryanus; assembly: GCF_030506205.2. Classification (NCBI taxonomy): domain Eukaryota; kingdom Metazoa; phylum Chordata; class Actinopteri; order Cypriniformes; family Cobitidae; genus Paramisgurnus; species Paramisgurnus dabryanus. The sequence goes on along the minus strand of NC_133338.1, from coordinate 3,824,073 downwards.
GAGTATAAATAAATAATAGTTTTTTAAATAATAACAATTTGTTAAATTATTTTGTTTAGCCTAAACTGCAATCCAATAAAACGAAACATTATAAAAATGCCTGAACATAGGTTTTAGGTCTAGTTTTCACATTTAGGCTAAACAATGTCTAATTTCTGCACAGATGCTTTAAAAAAAAGTGAATATGTTTTATATTTATATCATGTTGATAACTCTCTCTTAGTGCACTTGGTGCACTTTAGTGCAGATTTTCTTGTATCTTATAACTACAACAATACTGCATTAATATTATTTATATGTTTTAAGTTGACTAGTAAAAAAAACTCTAATAGAAATCGTGAATGTCATCGTGATTTTTTTTAAAGATTTAAGTAACTCTGCAAAATTGCAAACAATTTTTTTTAACACAAATGTTAACATTTTTGGGACGCTACACTGTAAAAAGGTAAAAGCTGCTTAACTTAAAAAACTTCATTTGGTAAATCCTAAAAAAAATAAGTTTTATAAAGTGAAAAATTTAGATGAAAAAAACTTACAAAATTACTTCATGTGGTGACACCTAAAATATTTAAACATTTTCAATTTAAAATGTTCACTTAAAGTGAGAAAATTGAACGTAAAAAACGTAATTTTTTAGCGTTAACAATTAAAGTGATTTAAGTTTATCTAACTTTTACTTTTTACAGTGTGCTTAATAATCGTCTTGTCACAGAAAATTTTATTTCTGTTTAAAATCATCAATATAATGGGATGAAATAAATTGAGTTATATCTTAAAGAGCTGATGGAGAAATAACATCTGAGATGTTTATTGTCCACCACCTGTAGTACATTAGAGATTCTGTGGAAAGCATTATTATTATCATCTCTCATCCTCTTCGCTGTTCATGTTTTATATACAAACATCTCACTGCTGCACTTCTTCAGTTAAGATGCTTTGAAACCACAACAATCTTGAGTTTTGTTGCTCAAAT